>NC_041361.1:11345680-11513180 GCF_900634415.1 Cottoperca gobio
TAACAATAATAAAATGGAAAATCTCAAGTGGGTACAAGTACCTCAAAATTATTCTTGCAGGACTTACAGTATGTGTTATATTTTACCACTGCCCGTTGGTATTATATGCTCTCAAAATGTGCAACAGAAACATTTGATTTGCACGTACCGTGCCGGTAACACTCCTTGAGCTTCTCAGTCAGCCACAGAACGGTCTTGGCGCCCATCTTTGTGCCAAAGGTTCTGTCGAAGGGTGTTGGAGTGCCGCCCTGTTGTCAATAAAGGACAGACAGGTATATCGTTGATCACATTGTAATATAGCAAAAACAAGCACAAAAAGACCCTTTGCTGCATTAACAGACCTGCTGCATGTGTCCCAGGACATTCTTACGGCAGTCGAAGATGCCTTTGCCCTCCTCTGAGTACAGGTTGAAAATGAAGTCAGTGGTGTAGTTGGCATTAGAGTTCTCATTCCTATAGTAGAAGGAGAAGTGACTGATTATTGTACATCTGGAAGGATGTGGACTAATAACTGATTTATGTGCTTCCAGAAGGAGAGTGTTGGGCCGATTCACTGTTCACAGATATTTTGACTTGTCATAGCAGGAAAAGCACACGTGTTATTAATAACATTAACATGGCTCCGTTCTATTAAAGTGTTCCAGTAAGTCACGGCAGTGTGACGGTGAGCCAGTGTGCACAATCCCAAGACCCTGAAACTGAAGCACTGAAGTCCTATTGGTGGAACATAGTTCACAAGGAGTTGTCTTGTAAGTACAGAATATGTTACAATTGAATATCATACCACAATTCAACTCTCCTGCGCAACTGGTTCACACACCTAAGTAAAAACCTACCTGAGAATCAAACCTCTCTTCACTGTTGTCTTCATCTTCTCCACAAGATGCTCTACGTTCATCTACAGTACACAATCAGAACACATCGCTGTTTATAACGCTCATCCTGAAAACATCCTTAACATACGAGGACTACAGATGGTAAGAAACAACCATCATAGCAAAATGTCTTAATTCTTCTCAAAACTTTGTTTACGTGTATTTTAGGAAAGTTACAGTTTACAGTACATTTGCATATTATGTAAAACGATAATACACTGAGCACATTAGGAAATCTTTGTCTGCTGCCTTTGTTTATCCTTCAACATGCCTGACAGAGGGCCCCTACCCCCCTGATGGTATGTGATACTTTAAAGGACTCGTGGCGAACTTCAAGTCTCTTCATAGCCCCATCTATTAAAACTGCAAAGGCTGCAATTTGGTCCCCAATACATTGGTCATTTTTTTTAATCACTAATTAAAACAGAATCATAAAACAATGATATGAAGTCATTAGGAACAAACTCATGCACAATTTGAATGATGGAACAAAGCACTTGTGAGATATGACAAAAGGCCTGTGAGGACCCCAGAGGTGGGATTAAGGTTAAGGTGCAGAGAAGCTTGAAACTGAAAACTAGATCAACTTGTCCTGTCATCAGCTCACCTCCAGGTCTTTAATGTTAAACTTTTCCTCATAGATGTAGGCAGCATCAGCCCCAGCAGCCAGACCGGCCATGGTGGCCAAGTAGCCGCAATATCCACCCATAGTCTCGACGATGAACACACGGCGCTTGGTCCCTGCTGCAGACTGCTTGATTCTGTCACAAGTCTGCAGGAATGAAACATTGAATAAATTCATTTAGATGTACTTAATTTGTTTTGTACTTATGCGTGTATATTTGCTGTTGAGGCACTTACGGCGGTGATGGTGTTGAGGGCGGTGTCAGCGCCGATGCTGAAGTCAGAGCCGGGGACGTTGTTGGAGACGGTGGCGGGGATAACCACCATGGGAATGCACATCTCCTCGAATTTCTCTCTGGCCTGAACCAGCTCCAGGCCTCCCACATAGGCCTGCAGCGCAGCGGGGAGAAGATTCATTTGTTTCAGGGCTTTTTTTCAGTGAGAGAAAGATCAACCAACACTGACATGACTTCTGGATTAGAAGGAGAAGAATTGCTGTCACGTCTTTTTTACCTCAAATCCACCAATGATCACCAAAGCGTGGATGTTGAACTTTGCAATATTCTCGCTAATTTTCTCCAACAATTTTCCTGGTAGAGTTCTTTGGGAAACAGAGACAGATTGCACGATAAAACGTCTGGTAGTGTTGTGACAAAAGCTGTACAACTGAGTCATAACTTATGTTTACCTCTTGGTGCCCAACATTGAGCCTCCTTTTCCGGTCCAGCCAGTCACTGAAGTCCAGGTGATAGGCTCAACCTGTAGAGTGAAACAAAATACTACTTTAATATTCAATCTAACACATATTAAAACATGGCTGACTATTTGGAAACAGACACAAACAACACACAGTTTGATTTACAGTATATGTTATGTGTAATGTTATGTGTTAATGTTATGTGTTATTTAGAGTTTCTGTTATTTAAAATGTATTACATTACATGACAGGTCATTTAGCAGCGACTTACAGTGAACTAACTACAGGGACAGTCCCCCTGCAGCAACTCGGGGTTAAGTGCCTCGCTCAGGGGCGCAAGTTGTGACTGTTTTACATAATATGTTTGTACTTTTGTTTTCTTTTTATACCTATGCCAATGGTATTTCAGAAAGTATTTATAATTCGTCATGCTGTTGTCTATATGTATGTACAGTATAATTATATATGTGTTTGCTATTTTCTTACTACACACTATATTTCACTTGTAAATGACATATGAGCTCAATATGACTTAAATAAAATAAAGTATATGCAGGTAAAGAAGCACCTGTTTTACTCAACTCTGTGTACAAATTTCACCAAATGATGACAAAGGGAGGTCTGGAGCAAAGAGGGAAATGTACACTTACCTGTCCGTGAGCCAGACCGTCAAAGCCGTCATGTACAGCCAACATGGTGTGTCCCTGGATGATGCCCATCCTGACTGCTGAACGGACGGCAGCGTTCATACCGGCGCAGGGAGCACCGATGTTCATGATGGCCACATTGATGTTGCTCTGGTCAGTGAGACAGAGAGAAAGAAGAGTTAGTTATTGGAGAAAAAGAGGTTTTCTTTATTAACAGTTGTAGGATTCTGGCTTAGAAAATGACCTTACCTTAACATCCGGGGGGTTGATGTGAGCCAGCAGCTTATACGTCTTCCAGTTGTTCTCAAAACTCCTGCACATCATGAATACAGTCGAGTGTTGGTAGTTCAGAGCAATGCACTCTTTTCTTTTGTATATTAATCGCTATCAGTGATAACTTTGATGCTTTTTATCCTTTTACTTTTTGCTCTATGTTTTATTTAATTTGTTCTATGTTTGTACTTTATTCTGTATATTTTCTTTTTTTATTGAGACTATTGAGGACGGAAGCTGCCACAAAATAAAAAAAAAAAAAAAAAAAAATATTATTAAAAGTAAATGTAGGCATTAATTCATTAATACAATGTGACATACATTCTTAATTTGCTTCTTAATTTATTAATCTTTGTATTAATTCCCATATTTATTTTACCTTACTATTGAACTTTCTTCCTTTTACTGTATGTATATATTTTTAGATTTATAATATTTTTTTGCATTTATTTATTTTCACATTACTTATTATATTTAAAATGTATGAATTTCTTTATTATTTTCCCTTATTACATTATTTCCCAAATGTAATTATTTCTGAATTCTTTCCTTTCTGTCTTTTTTCTTCATTATGCCATTAAGGGGGGCTGTCGTTCAATGTGTCATAGGGTCAACCTTTTGCCTATTGGTTGATCAACATCAGAGAACATAGATTGGCTCTACAACTATACTTACATTTGATCAATTAGTCAATGCCTACATTTATTTTTAATATGTTTTTGGTATATTTAATGGCATATTTATTTATTTATTGAGTCATTTATTTGTTTATTTTTGCCAGTATTCATCCTCCATATTAAACTGTACAAATATTAAGTCCGGAGAGTGCCACCAAATGTATTATAGACTAATATTCAATTAATAAATCAATTATTTATAAATGTATTATACATTAATTAAAAATACATTTAAATTATGCATTATAAATCCTTTTTTGTGTTCAAATTTAAAATGATGGATGACTTGAATTGATCATTACAAAAAAATACTTACTTTCCTCTAAGCTTGATGGCATCTTCAAATCTGCCCTCAGTCATGGCGGCAGTAACGTCTTTGGTCTGTAGCAAAGTGGGCAACAGAGAGTGAGCGGCAGAGAAAGATGAAGAAATCCTGTACTGTAATGTCAGTGCACACATCTTCCAAAACAAGTAGAGAAACATCTAAAGGAAGTACATTAACTAAATATTTATACGTACCACTTGCACACACTCCATTAGAGGCAGTCTGACTGCCTGGTTCCCGGACAGGCTGACCACACAGGCAGGAGTGTCTGGAGTGGCCTCAAGCAGCGCCATCACCGCCTCCACTCCCATCCTGCTGCCCTGGATGACACACATACACACAGTCAGATCATCAGGTGTGTGTGTGTGTGTGTGTGTGTGTGTGTGTGTGTGTGTGTGTGTGTGTGTGTGTGTGTGTGTGTGTGTGTGTGTGTGTGTGTGTGTGTGAGCTGTGCACTCTCCTTTATATTTAGTGTTTTATTCAGACACTTACCAGGATTCTGTCGAAGGCGGAGGGTGTTCCTCCTCTCTGCACGTGTCCAAGAACAGTGATGCGAGTATCAAAGCCGAGCCTGTCAGTCACCAGCTGAAGACAAATAAATCCCTCTGTCAGTACGGCATGTCGTCTGTATGACTTGGAATAATACTTTCCCACACTGACGTTATAAAGAAGGGCTTGGCCCAGCATTCAAAAAGACGGATGTATATATTAGAAAAGGGTGCAAATATTTAACATTTGTGAGGGCTCCTGACATGGGCCTGTCAATCAGAGGGAAGGACTTGCCTTCTTGATCTGGTCAGATGTAATCGGTTGACCATCTCTGGATATCGCGCCCTCAGCCACAATGATCACATTCAGACGAGAACCTCTTGCCCTTTGCTAAAAAGAAAAAAACAATCAGAGGAAATACAAATACATTTGTGCAATCTGAATGACATGTGTTGTATTGTTTACACTGAAAGCATCTCCGTCTGCAAATAAAGACACACATACGTCTGTCAGCCTCCTGCACAGATGGTTCTCCCAGTCATCATCTGGTGGCATCTCAGGAATGAACACCCAGTCTGCACCGCAGGAGAGAGCCGTCACCAGGGCCAGGTACCTGCAGCCGGACACACACAAGATACACTCATGAATATGAGCAACATCTATACATAATTCAACATGAATATATAGTATTTTGAGAGCGTCCTTAAGTTGATGTACTGTATACCAGGCCTATTCAATTGGCAGCCCGAGGGACGAACCCGGCCCTTTAACGAAATCAATCCGGCTATTTTATCATTAATAAGCATGTAAAAAGAAACTATCATTCATCAACGTTACCACTCTCATTGTTGACGCTGTTATGAACTGTTAATAGCAATATCATTGTGTTTTATTTAAATAACCTGTACATTTATGGGTGTTTACATTGTTTGATTATTAGAAGATCATCATGTTTAAGTTTGAACCCGGCTGTTTAGGCAGAGGGAGTTTAGGAGAGTCAAAAAGATTTTACTTACTTCTAAGATTTAAAAAAAGGTGCATTATTTTTACATTTAAATCCCAAGCTTTACATGTCACACACACACACACACACACACACACACACACACACACACACACACACACACACACACACACACACACACACGGTACTGACCCACAGTGTCTGCCCATCACTTCCAGGATAAACGTCCTCTGGTGACTGTGGATGAACAGAAAGCATTTAGTACAAATTAGATAAGATAATAAGATTAATTTGAATAATAATAAATATAATAATAACATTATTCAATAAAACAATACACATTCACACTTCTCTATACACTCATAGTGCCAGTTATCTACTTAGCCGGATGCTGCATTGTATAACTTTGCATCAGAATTGTGACGCTTCACAGCTTCTTCATGTTTACTGTTCTGTGCTGCTGCTATGATCGAATTTCATCCTTGTTGAATATTAAAGTGAATCTCATCCATCACTGTGAGCATGGACGGAGGGTGACAGTGATGTCTGACCTCTGTGCCGTTGTGGTGATAGCGTCCACCACCTCGATGATGCGGTGCAGGGCGGAGTCGGTGCCTATGGTCATGTCGGTGCCACAGAAGTCGTTGTCGATGGAGCCCACCATGCCCACGATGTTCAGATGGGAAGATTTCTTGGCTTCTGCTTCCGTAACCTTGCCTGCATAATAAAAAACAGAAACAAACAGAGATAGCAACATAGATGAAAAGAAACATAATGCCTGTAAAAAGGTATTTCTCCCATTACTCACAGGCACTTGGTTTATGGAGGAATTGTACCTCACTGGGAAATAAGACATATCTAAAAACTTGTAAAATAGTTCAAATCTGTGCATTGTTTATCAGTTTGGTTTAATACCTTCCAAAACAATTGATCTCCCCCCAAAAACATTAATTATAAAATTCACTTTTGTAAAGCATTAAAACATAAACATGACTTATAGAGACTTATATGATATATTCCATCCCATCCTTTAGAGGAAACAGAGAGTACATGAGGGGATGAGGCTGAAGGATTTAACAGATGTCACTCAGGAGTTGTCTTTACCAGCCTTGATGAGGTCGCCCAGCAGCCCGCTCCACTCGGTCCGGAAGTCGTTGGCTCCGGTCAGACTGCCGTCGCCTCCGATCACACACAGGTTGGTGATGCCCAGCTTCGTTAGGTTGCAAGCGGCCTTCAAACGACCCTCTCTGGTGCGGAAGTCCTTGCAGCGGGCGCTGCCGATGACTGTACCCCCCTGACAGATGAAGAGGAGAAGATGTTTTTAATACACACACATTTTCTGGCTTTAAATATCAAACTCTGTGGAGGGATGAGCATCAAGGCAGATTTATGACACTGTTGAATTAGACTCTTTAAAACGCTTTGAAGTCACATCAAGTGAGGTTGCATAACGCTTTAAGTAAATAAAGTAGGCACTTAAGAAGTGATATCATGGAAATGTTACCAAGGCTTATTCCCACTCCATTACTCACACACCTCATTAATCTAAGCTCGTCATTCCCCTCTCCACTTGCCAGGCGTCTTTATTTAGACGACGGAGGTGATTTAAAGAAATGGAAATCCTAAACTTCACAGTATTATCACATCTCCATCATCCTCTAGTGGCAGGGATGAGGACATTTAATATCATCATTTATCAGCGCTAGTGAGACGTGGAGAAAGCTCTTGATTCCAAGTAGGTGTGTTAAAGGTTAAAGGATTACAGGATCAGTTCACCCCAATCACAAAAACAGTATTCTTCTCCTCTAGTCATGTCCAGCCGATAGATTTAGACAACAGCCTGCTGCTGCCACTCAAATACAGTGAATGTGAAATAAATGTTGTGCATTCTGCGTAATCCACAGACCTCGTTTAATCATTACTCTATAAAATAAACTATCTGCTTGACCGGACACCAGGAAAGAGAAGTTCCACTTTCTTTGGGGGGTGAACTGACCCTTTAAAACACCACAAACACTCCTGGTGTGTTCACTGGACTGCAGATCACTCACCAGCTGAAGCATCATGGACACACTCTCCCATGTGGCAGGGCGAATGTTGTCTCCTCCATCAATCAGACCCTGGTAGCCCTGCAGCACACGTTAACACACTCTGTGATTGAATAAAGATACAGTTGTGCCCGAGGGCCACTATATCACAATCTAAACTGTTTTATTGCCAAGTAGGTTTGCACATACAAGGAATACAAGTCAAGAGACACGATACAGGATAAGATACAGCTCTTTCACTTTAATTTAGATATGTTTGGCATATTGTCATACTTATCTATATTTTTATTGTAAGTTCCCTCTATTCTATATTTATGTTTCTTGATTTTTGTACATTTCTTTTACTATGCTTATGTTATGCAACACAAATTCCATGTCAGTGTACTGTAGCCTGTATGCAGCCCGTACCTCATGGACAAAGTAGACTTTGGCTCCGGTGTAGAGACCAACTCTGACTGTGGCTCTCACAGCAGCGTTCATACCTGAGACACACAAAGGACATGAAAGGAGTCTAGTTTACTCACATTATATTATATTTTATTATATTATAGGACAATTACAGACTCCGCTTAACACTTCCTGTCAGATATCAGCTTAAGACTTGACCTTTAGGTGACCTGTACATTGGCAACATATCAGACAGAAATAGTCAAAGGGAAAGGACAGGAGCTGAGCTTATGGGACTCTATGTCTTGTGTACCATCGCGCCCCTGGATGTCCAGTACACTAAAGGCCACAGGGTGAGATTGTGTTGTGGGCAGGCTGGCATGTTGCAGCTCTTGTTTCATCAGACAGCAGCTGTGAATGGGCGGCGTTTCTCTCCTCCATACCAGAAAAAGGTCAACGCCACTAAAATTAGCCCCAAAGACATGAAATAAGGGAACGCTTGGGCAGATAACAGAAATGGTTAGAGTCAGGTTTGAAGAGCGAGATCGCACGAGAACATGAGATGAATATGAGACATCGTCCAGTTGAACTTTAAGGAGGGTTGATGGAGAAGTCTTCTTCAGGAGCTTAATGTTTTGTTAAGTTTAACAAAAGGAAAACACATCTTTTAGTAGATTTAATCGACAAATGGACAAATGGAGGGGGGCAGCCCTAGTTTACACGTTATTTGTAAAGTTTATACTCTCGATCTGCTGCATACTTTACTTTGTCCGTCACTTGCAATACATTTGAAGCTTTGCTGGATAAACATCAAACGCTGGAGGTGTGAATCCGAGACGTCATCACATCCAAACAACCATCAATCTCTGACAGCTGTCCTTCGACTGTGCCACTCTGTCGTCTTGGAAAAATGTTGCTTGCCCTTTCTGTCCTTTGGCTCGTGGATTTACTCCCGTTGTCATGCAGAGCATTAAACATGATACTTTATTGGCCCCCGTAAGATTAGAGGCTGGTTGGGATTCAGTGATGTGCTCAGACACATCAGCAGGGAAGATGCTGCCCCTCAGTTTTAAACCCCTCTGACTCATTTTGTGTCGTAACAGTTTAAAATAAAGCTGTGATGAAATAATTGAGACCGATCCTCTGCTTACCTTGGGCGTCTCCTCCTGACGTCAGCACGGCGATGGAGCGTCCAAGCCCCATCTTTGTGGGATCCATGGTTGGATGGAGATCCTCGGACATGTTCCCAGAGGATCCGAGGCACGCAGAGTGTGCACGAAGATGAAGGGTAAAAAAAGGAGAAAGAACAGAGCTGCGCTTCCTTCTGCTCCTCAGGGGAAGCACGAGTGAAGGCACAGGCTTTATAGACTACTGCTCCCTGAGCCCCCTCCCACTGTCCCCCTCCACCACTAAATATACATCAGGCCCATTAACCACCTGCAGCAGAGAAAACACAAAGGCACATGGCACTCATGTGACAGAAAACTGTTTGAATGTATTTCAGATGAGTTGTTTCCAAATATTATGTACAAAACAAAATAATGAAAAGGATTTTTAACTTCATGTTTATGTACTTTATGTTGTCGATTCTACTTATGAAATTTATGGAGGACTGAGCTGGCAAAATCTAAAATAAATAAATGACACAATAAACTCAAATGCCATTACAATGTCAAAATTAAATGTAGGCATTAATTAATTGATAAAATGTGACATAAATAGAAGTTTCATGACTTAATTTCCTATTTAGTTTTCCCTTTATTTGTTTATGTATATTAATTTTTATATATATATATATATATATATATATATATATATATATATATATACGAGAATTTATTTTTATATTATTTTCCCTTTGTATGTTTCAAACATATTTATTTCTGTATTATTTTCTTTATACATGTCTGATTAATTATGTAAATGAGGGGAGCTGTCATTCAAAGTGTGTCATGGGATCAACTTTTCTCCTGTTGGTAATCAGAGTGCACAGATCAATTATACAACTTGCCGCACATGTTATCAATTAATGAATGCCTACATTTATTTTTTAATATTAGTTTTGGTACATATAATGGCATATGAATGTATTTATCAAGTTATATATTTTTTATTTTGGCAGCCTCTGTCCTTTAAGCAGATAAGCTCCAGCTCAGGAAGAGGACTGAACTCAAACAATGTGTCAATCAACAAATTGAATCTAGTAACAATATCTCATGTAAAAAAACCAACAAGAACATAAGCTTTCTTTTTTAATTCATCTCTTTGGTCTGTTGGAACTTCATTCTTTACGTTTGACATTTAATAGCCTAATAAAACACTGCCCGTCAGAATCATGCTGACTCAGCAGCAGGGTGTATTTCACATGTACAGTCAGTACCGTCTTCTCCCTCTCAACAGGATAGTGTGTCACATGAAGCCGGTATGTGCACCTTTTAACATGTTTCCTGAAAAGGGCTTGAACACTACATCTGGCCCATAGACAACCTGGCATATCTTCTTTCATGCAATAAACATGATCTTCTCCACGTCTTTAATGCTGAGGCGTTCACGCGAGCGACGACAGAATTACATAAGACTTCAGGAAAAATAAATACCATGGCAAGTTCTAATGATAAACTTTATCAGCCAAAAAGAAAACAGATTTAAAAGAGAGATTTTTTAGGACTTTTTATTTTTTTTGTTTTGAGTCTGTTGTTTATTTATATACGTGAAACTTTTTATGCTGCCGCCTTGGCAAGTAAAAATATTCCTGGTAAAATAAAAAAGGTAAATTAAAATAGAAAAAGAAAAAGAAGTGGAAATTCATGGTAACATCATCAAATTGCTTGCGTCAACAATCCAAAACCCCAAAAATATAAAATGTACTTTGACTCAAAGGAGAGAAGAGCAGCAAATCCTGATATTTGAGCGGCTTGAACACACAAATGTGATACGTTTCCTTCATAAATTACTATTTATACGAGCGCTTAATTATTAAAAATGTTGACAAATGTTGATCTAACTATCTAAACAAACTGTTTCAGCACTAAACCTGACTCTGTTGCATTATGGGAAATGTAGGATCAAGTGTTTTTGGCATTATGTCGTTTGAGTTATTTTTCAGACAGTTTGTAAAAGCTCCTTCAGAACTGCAGAAGACTTAAGAAAGTGTGGGATTGATAATGTGTGGGATTAATATATAATAATTTCAAGAGCTGAAAAAAACAAAACTCATACATGGCCAGACAGTAACATATAAATTTATTATAAACACTGTACATTCTCTATGTATACTAAAGCTATAACACTGATTAAGTCTTTATTGACCTTTTAAAACGCTTTAGTTTGTTTTTATTCATTTAAAAAACATTGTTTCTAATAGGCGTGCATCCACATTAATGAGCCTGCTGTGTAAAACAAGAGTTATTCAAACAGAAATAACCTTTTTCTTTTTTTAAGAAAGCATTTACTGAGCGCGGTCATTAACATTTACAAAGTCAAAAAGGTTTCTAAAACAAATTTACTAGTAGTGTTCTTTGGACTTGTATTGAAGCTGGCAACCAGTGTCGGACAAACCAATCGGAAGAAATGTCTGGAAAACAAAACAAAGATAAATAAATAGATGTCTGTGTATGTAGACAGAGAATGTTTCATGTTTGAAAGTCAAATGTAACACTTAAATAATAACTTGTCAGGATGTAGCGCTGTAGTGTGTTGGAGCATATTATGTTGTAAATTAAAGGAATAGTTCAATATTTTGGGAAATAGGTTGATTATCTTGTTTACCAAGGGGGTGAATACGTTTTATTGGCAGTGTACTCGTCTAACTGTTTTTTGTAATACATACTGTTCTATAAAACACTTTTTATCTTGCATATATGGATTTTCAGGTCATTTGCCTTTACATACACTTTTAGAAACTGTTTTATTTTAATTAATTTTTTAAGATCGATGAACCGCTTCAAAACTATTATGTCAGTGATTTAATGTAAAAGTGCTACACATAGCATCGTTAATTCTTCTTTTCGGTCAGCGGTGTACTCACAAAGGAGTCTTCGGAGTGCAGGATGGAGACCAGCGGGTTTCCACAGCGGGACCGAGGGGGGAGAAACCCAGGAGCAGCCGGGACAGACACTGAGGTGTAGGAGGCCACCTCTTCGTCCATGCGAAGCTCGTCCAGAGGAGGAAAACGCTTACGCAGCATCGCCACAGGACTCAGAGCCCAAGTCTTTTGAACAATGAGGTCTGTAAACAAAATAAAAAGAAGTCACACTTTAAATAGATATTTACAGTCACAATTTAGGGAATGATTAATTATTTTTGAGATGCGAGTGTTACCTCTGTGCAGACTCTGAACAGAAGGGTTGGTCTGACAGGTTGGCACTGACTTCACTGACTGCTCGTGACGGAGCGAGCTCTCCTCCTTCTTAAAACGTGGAACTCTTAACAACGATTTGCCCGTTGAGAAAAAAATGACAGACTCTCTTTGCAGTGCTTGGAAGAACGGCTTTCCTCCCACAATCCCCTGCTCCTCCTCCTCCTCCTCCTCTTCTTCCTCTTCCTCCTCCTCGCTGCTGACCCTGCTCGCCTCTACCTTCTCTTCACTGTGGGATTTAGTCTAGAGGAGTGAGGGACAACACCAAACAGTTTTACAATACATTTTAAATACATAACAAGAAGTCACCTTTTTAACTTCTGATCATTTCTTACAGTAGTGGCTTGAATTGGGAGCTGGTCTGCTCGTGTCTCAGGATCTGTATCCGTCACACTTGTGCTCTGCTCGTCCTCTTGATCATCAAATAACCTCTGGACAATCTCCTGATAACAAATAAGAAAGTCATACGAATTACATTACATTACATTACATTACATTACATTACATTACAGGTCATTTAGCAGACGCTCTTATCCAGAGCGACTTGCATTGAACTAAGTACAGGGACAGTCTCTCAGGGTTAAGTACCTTGCTCAGGGGTACAATGGTGGCAGCCTGGTATTGAACTCACAATCTTCTAGTGTTTTGTACGATACGATTACGATACGCAGCACAGTAGATTTATTTCTGGTTAAAGATACATTATATGCTGTGATAGTAGTATTAAAATGCTAAGAACTACTGAATAATGTTCAACATGCCCATTGTTCTGGAGTGCATTTGATTGTAGTCATTCAATATCAGATATTCATCATCGGCACTAAGTTTAAAAAAAAAAGAATTGCAATCAGCTCTTTATATGCGGACTTTGATAATTAATGAATTTGTTAACATCTTCAGCATCCAACATCTTAGTAAGATCACCGATTTCATGGGGATGTTTTCATGACAAAATACTATTTGCACAAAGTCCATCCTCCTATGTCGAAATCAACATGTTTGATATTTTCTAATAAAGCATTAAGTTTTGACAGGCAGTTTCTCTCAATTGTGAAACCCAATTTTGATGTAGAAAAGTACAGAAACCCTTATCTCCTACAGAGATAATGTTTCTCTTTTTGTTTTGCGTTAGACTTTCGAACAGATCTGTGTAAAAGCTCTCTGGACACATTATAAAAGCAACATGATTTCCTGCTCTCACCTCCTGTCGCGGCTGAAGGTTGGTTTTGCAGCTCCGCAGCCCGGGAGTGCATGTGTACGGTGACTGTTGTGTCGACAGAGGCCATTTCTGAAAACAGCAGCATGGTGAGAGAAGGGAGTGGCTGTGAGAACGTACCAAACAGATAGAGCCTGAACATACTAAAGATGTGTACTCACCATAGCAGACATGGGCCGATGCCTGGTGTCGCGGACCCTCTGAGGAGTCCATTTCTTCAGCGGAGTCTCTTTGAGTGCTAGTGCTGAGGACAAAACAGCAGCGTCACATCAGGGTAAAAGGACAAAGAGATAAGCAAGTTTCATAAGATAACGACTCTGCATCTTACTTCCTGGTCCTCCGGTCGCCTCTGCGTGATTCTTTCTAACCGGCACTCTCTGAGCCTGAGAAAGGAAACAACACAGTCAATGAAACCGTGTTTGTGTTTCAAAAGAAATGAAATAAGATGATAAGAAAAAAGTGCCAGAGTGAAAACATATTTTATGTAAACATACTGTGTAGATTGAAGTGCCTCTGCCCGGACAGACGGAGTTTCTGCCCTCCACGGGCCCTCCAGCCTTCACTCCTTCGTTGTGCAGGATACTTTGCAGTGCAGCGAAGTCTGGGGAGAACTGCACCGACTTCAGTAATCCTGGGTGAAAAGTACAAAGAGTACAGATTAAATGCTGTTGCAAAGATCAGTTCATTTACATTGCATTGTTAGTTATTCACCTTTATACATAAAGTAATACCGAGTAGAGTTCAGTTTTACGAGCATGAAAGTGATCTTACGTTAATTACTGTATCCACTGAAACTGAAGCACGCAATGTTCTGTTCCTTCGTAGTAACATCCATTAAACAAATCAGTTTATCAATATCTATTTGGTATCATGGGTCTCATACGATTTAGATCTTGCTCTCTACTTATCATACAAACACAATTTTGGCTAGAAGTAAAGTTTGTAATTTTGCAATGGTGACCCTAACAGGGTTAGTAAAAAAGAAATACCTTGCAGCTCTACAAAATACATAAATGTACTAAGACATCACTCCACAATGACATGACATTTTTAATGTCACCCAGTCATTGTGAATGGGTTTAACAACAACTTGTAAATCTACTGTGATCACATATTGTATATTCAGATAAATGTTTCTAAGCTTGTGCTGCTTACTTGTAATGGGTTCAGCTTTTTGTCGACTCTTCATGATAGAAACTCGCTGGGGCTGCAAACAAGAGAATCACCAGCAAAATTATTATTAAACACATTTGAAAGATTTGTAACACTGAACACTGAAACTAAACATTCAAAACCTCAATAACAACCACGTCGGTAAAAGTGTACGGACCAAAAATAAATAGTAAAAGTGGTAAGTAAACAGGAACTATAAAACCCACTCACCAGATAGTCGTAGTGTTTTGAGTGTGGAGTTGCAGATCCTGTAGCACTTACTCCTTCGTTCCGGAGGATACTGAGCAAAGCCGCATGATCAGAGTGGAAGTTCTTCCCTTTGTCTGAAATATATAACACTGTTTACTGCTATTCGCATAAAAAAAATAAACATTCATTTCTAGAGAAATGCAGTTGTTGTAGCAGCATTAAAAAATGTCCAATTAGTGTAAAACAAACTAAACAGACAAGAAATGTAATCAAAACCTATATTCAAAAGTAGGATATAGAATTGCTCCAATTCTTTAGCCTACCCTCGTTAATATAAGTGTGTGTGGGGGGGGGGGGGGGGATAACACAATACAATACAGCATCACAAACTAAAAAGTTAAATCAACGCCTCCCGAAAAAATAATAACCTTCATGAAGGTAGGATTTATTGGTCTGTTATCTCAAACTTCTTTCATTTAAGCTAGGAGCACTTTTAACTTTTATTTGTCCCCAAAACACAATTGGTTTTTGCAGCAAGACATAGATGAGGTGTAGCTAATAAACTGCCAACCGAGTGCACAATCAAATTAGTCTACATAGATGCAGACATGCAAAAGCAATGATAATGCAACAACATATTTAACTTACCGGTTGAACTTTTGTAAACATTGTCCTGCGTGGTCAGCTGCATGTTTTGGCTAGCATGAGATGACTTGGCTGGATCTTTGAGACTGAGCAGGCGCATGTTATCCAAACAGGCCTCTGCACTAACAGCAGGCTGTGCTGTGCAAGAAACATCTCTGGTCTGATGCATAGCATTATTAGAAATGGCTGCCAAAGGTTTGGCCAAAGTGGCAGAAGTCTTAGATGTGTTGCAAGGCCTGCATGTGTCTTCCGTCGCCTTTACATTAGACGTCCCTGTACCTTTGGTTGAGTCCATATTGCGGTTTAACATAGCTGGATGTTTAGTAGGTTTTACATTTATGTTTTGGGCTTTTAGACGATCATTGCATACATTGTTATCAGGTTGGACAGCATGAGTGCCAGTCCTTGATTGTGACACAGTGAGGGGCTGCTGATTTTCAGTGGCCATTCTTGAGCCCTTAGGTTGAGACAGGTTGAAAGGTACAGGCCTGGTGCACGGCTTTTTCTTCTTAGTTTTCCCCTGTAGGAAAATGATAAAGTATTAAGAACATACTCTTAATCTGATTAAGTAAAAAACATTCAAATCTGCCGGACGTGAAGGAGGTAACTTACAGCAAGAGGTTTCTCCTCCCACCTACAGTGAGATTGAACGAAGTCGGACGTCGTCGGAAGACTAAGGGACTTTGCCAGCACTGGAATCCTACTTACACCTGGTCGCACAGGTGCCTTCTTAGCCATTTCTGAGTTTCCTGGATCCTGGTTCTCAATATTCTGGTTGGAAAGGGGAGGTGCGGGGAGGAGTTTGGAAGGCTTTCGGTGCGCAGGCATTTTGTTATGTTCATTCTTCGTTCTGCGTATAAAAAACCAGTCAGTTAGCAAAATATAAAATGTAATTCGAGTAAAACATTGTTTTAATTGTTGATTTTTTGGTGTTTGGTTTGTTAGTGTGTGTTTATTTTAATCAGGAATTAACTAATTAAACAATAGGTGGACAAGATTACAAATATGACAGGACATTAAATGCCAGCTTTCCGTACTTGCTACAAGCTGCACCCAAAAAAGTAATGAGGATTTTTATATCCAGCCCTAAAGGCAGGAGAAAATAAAGTGTAAAAATGTTCTTTATAAACTGGCTTACCTCATGAAGTCACTGCGAATTTTGTTCTGACTTTGCTGATGAAGGACTGAAGAGGAGTCCATAATGATATGAAGGTGTGAGGAGCAACTAGAGGAGCAGCAAATAACAAACACAGATGATCAACCACACTTGAAACACTAAAAGAAAGTTAATAGCAAACTGTGTGTAAAGATAAACAAAATCGATAAATCATGCACCAGCAGAAACATAAGCAAGACAACAATTCCTTCCAAAGTTTTAAAAATTCACAATTTAACTGCTCCGAAGTTAACAAAGAGAGGAAGCAAGAAAAACAAGCAAGTCCAGAAAACTAGATATATATGCAGCCAAATGCCACCATCAAAATGTTGTAAATTAAAACATTAAAAATTTAAATTACGATGTGGATCAGCCTGATCAATAGAGCACAGACTTGATCGTGGTTAAACCTGAGCCAACCTTAAATAGAGAAGTCAATTAGCTTTAATCCGAACAGAAACCAAACTGTTAAATGTCTTTTCTCGTTAGCACATGCTACATACGTACATAAAGCCATCTATTGCATACGTTACATACTTTAAAAATAGAAAAGAGCCTCTGTTACTTCTGTGCGCCCAATAAAGCACTTCTGATACAATTAATCCCAAATGTTTTGGTTCTTCCAGGCGTTTTGTTCAGGTTTAAAGATCCCTTGTTAGGTCATTTTCACACCGCAGTGGGCTGTCAACTTCCTGGATTTGCTGCAGTTTGTAAAAAGCGCGCTATGTTATTGGTCGCAATAGAAAGCCGTACCAACCAATGACTGCAAGCAATTTGGTCATGACAATTTTGTCGACCAATCAATAACGTATTTTCATAAACAGCTCCATGGTAACGACGCGAAAGTTTTACCACGTGATTGCTTTTTTTTTGCCGCGGACTGCAAGTAGAATAGAACTTTATTATCCACCGGAGTGGAAAAGTGTCTTGTCACCAACACATAAAATCAGCACGAGAACATGTAACATATAAAACAAGTAACAGAACAAATGTGGTAACAAGAAAACACTGATACGAAAAATCAAGTAAAATACAAATAAATACAAATATAATACTAAAAACAAAGCATAAATCATGATAATACTATTGAGCAGCATTTGTTTTGTTTTAAGCCAGCCATATCAAGAGATATTTATATAAGTTGTATGGCTCTGGTTTGAAATGCTGATTGATTATTTTATTTCCTATGCAACATATATGTAATTTCTTTGTATAATTAAGTTGTAAAAGTTATAAATAAGTTTTTAATAATAAAATGACTAAAAGAGAAACAACATTCTCACACCTACCCCAGACACACCTGCATTTTGTTTATGTATTCGCGTCTGTGTTTGTTGTATTTGTATATTTATATTTGTCTATGTATTTTTGTGTGGATGTATTTGTGGATGTATTTTTATTTTTATTTTTTTAGGTCCTCATGTGGCCAACTGTTGTAAATGACAGTTTCACTACACACACTAATAAACACAATGCATCTGGTCCCTGTGTTGTGCATTCATGTATGTTACACTTCTAATGCTACTTTGATGTCCATATCAAATACAAATAAACTAACTATCATGATCATAACTTTGTAATACTAAAGATACTGGATAACAAAGTTTCATGTAGCTTTGCCGGCCTCCAAGTTAATTTTCTCCTAAAGGTCCTCTGGAGGGCGATGTTTGTCGGGCCACTTTAGGAATGAGCCGCAGCAGCAGTTGTCTGATATCAACAGTCAATAGCCATTTTACTATCGTTACCTCTCCGTTATTTCTTTAATGACTACATTTATTTTTAATCACTTTCAACAAAATGTGACAGGAGGCTGTTGATTCAGACGTCTGAAACCAGACTAACGTTAATTGGCTAACAGGTACTTTTGCAGCTTTTTAAAAATTATTAAAACAATGTAAAATACTCAAACAAACAAGTAACGTTAACAGTTAGGCCTAGCTTTAACTTAGCTAGTTAGCTGAAGCTAACAATTAAATGCTAATTTCTCAGTCAGCTTACGCCAGACTAAAAGTATCAGATAAAACGAAACTAGCTAACGTTAGTTCGCAAATAATACCGTAGCAATAACATAATTTTATATAACATTTCTTTGTTACCTCAAAGACACGTCAAATCCTGACTCCTCAGGTCTCCTAGAAAAATCCGATTTTCACATTCATTATTAGAAGTACTCGTAATGTCCATACTATCACGAGCCCGTGAAGGCAACAGACGTGTAATGTACATTTACTCAAGTTTTTACAGTTCTTGAGTGCCATTTTAAAGTATTTGTACTTTACTTAAGTATTTCTATGTTATGCTACTTTATACTTATGCTTCTCTGCATTTATTTGACAACAGATACTTGTTACTTTGAAGATTAAGATTTTACTGACAATATAGATATTGTCAGTAAAATATAGTAACATATATATACATATCTATATATACATTTATAATAACAACATGATGCCTTATTATAAATGATTTACCATAAACGTTATCTCCACCTCGACCACCTTTATACAACATTAAAATACTGACTACACTTTAATGTATCAGTAATGATAATTTAATGCTATAACCATAGAACATACTATAATATCATTAAACTATAATGATAATGCAACAGTGTAAAATAAACTATACTATGAACCAAGGACTTTAACTTGTTATCAAGTATTTTGATGTTGTGATATTTCTACTTAAAAGGACCTGAATACTTATTTCCACACAGGGAGGCAGGATCAGATCGTGTAGTAAACAATCAGACCCTCCCTTTCTGTCAGAGACTGTGGGCGGCCTGCAGGTGTCGCTGCCAGCGGCCTGCTAAAGCCCAATGCCTGCCTGACAGCAGCAGAACAGTGTGTGTGTCTGCCTGTCACCCAGGGGCCCTGTGTCAACAGCAGAGGGAAGAAGAAGAGCCGTAGTGGAGGAAACCAGAAAGTAACTCTGCTGCAGACATGGACCTGCGGTCTGAGCTGCTCAAGTCCATCTGGTACGGTTTCACTGCCCTGGATCTGGAGAAGAGCGGTAAGGTGTCCAAGTCTCAGCTGAAGGTGAGTGTGGGATCTTCTACCTGGAAAAATAGCTTTTTTTTGTCTGACAATTCACTCACTTTTTAACACTGCTACCTCATTTCCAACCTCAATTCATATTCCATCACGTGGGCTCGCTCTGAGGAGGATGAGGTGAAAATATTTGAAGTGTTCAGCAAACTAAATGTCACAAATGCTTGTTATTTGTTCTTTGTTACATTTGAGTCGGTGCTACAGGAAGTGTGTACGCAATCTGATATTACTTATCACCCTCAGTATTTAGTGGGTTTTGAAACCATATGCTGTCCAACAAGGAACACATTTGTTCTCTATATTTCGAGTAAAATGCTTTCACTGCTGAAAGACGGCACAATATGAATCTCTGTCTGGCAAGCAGAGCACAAGAGTAACAGTTTGCTCTCAGTCTGTATATGAATGGGAGCCCTCATCTCCAAGCTGTGCTTACACTGGGTCTCCATGTACCAGCTTGTAGTGCAAAGGGTCCTCTGGCACTGGACATGACCAGAGAACAGCAAGTGGAATAGACATGAGCCCGTGTACGTCAAAACAACATTGTTACAGTGATAGCAAGGACAAAGTGCAAACATGTTGCTGATTGTTGTCCCTCGCTACAGGGCGTCAATGAAGCCTCTGTATTTTTGTTGCTCTCATTGTTATGTCATTTATTGGTCTTGGTGTGGATCAGACTCCATTTCTAGCCACCTCCACGTGCCTGCGATGTGCTGCCTGCCACTGCTGGCTCACAGCTAGTCAGCCTCATGACATGGCTTATCCCCCTCATGCATGCAGCCATGTTCTTTAGACGCGCTCAGAAGCAAGCAGTTTGCATGCTGTGGCCTAAAAAACTGACAGATGTTGTAGTGCACTGGAGACTAGAGACAGGATGTGGTTATGGCTCAACACACAGAGACTGATAAAAATGCAACAGATATCTCAAGAAGTTGCACGCTCTCACTTGTACAAATTGATTGCAGTAAAAGTTAAAGAAGTACTACTGTTGATAATGTTACTTATAACTTACTAATCTTAATCTGACTTTTCAGCATGTCCTATGGATGATTGATTTTCATCTTTTTTTGGTTTTCGCCTTTTAGCTAATTTATTTATATTATTTCACTTTTATCCTTTTTATGCCCATTTTTCAATCTTATGATTCTATATTCTTTAGCACAAGTCTCTTACTGTTTTACTATTTGTCCTTTCAGTTTGTCAGTCACCTGTGAAGCACTTTGTGTATCACTAAATGTAAAAGAAAATAATAATTTGCCATGAAGTGTGTCCTCTGGCTCCACGCAGCCACATTATTTCCATTATTTTTCACACTGATGTTTGTGCAAACAAAAGTATTTTTAGAAGTACGATGCAGCAGAAATTCAATATTTCAGTTCCCTAAAGATAAAAATGAACATTTTCTCTTTTTGTTTCCCAATGATATGTGAGGGATTAATACCACAACAGTTTTATCCCAGCAAACAAAACGTCTACTCGATATACAGTGTGTAATTCAGTTAAATAGGAAATAATGGATCATCCACATGCATGCTAGTGACGCTTATTTGATTTATCTGATTTATCTCTGCTGCAGTGTGTTATCCTCAAAATATTCCTGTCCTCCTGTACAATGTGGTTTTTCAGGTGCTGTCCCACAACCTGTGCACAGTCTTGTGTATCCCACACGACCCAGTTGCTTTGGAGGAGCACTTCAGGGATGATGATGATGGTCCAGTTTCCAGTCAGGGTTATATGCCTTACCTCAACAAATACATCCTGGATAAGGTGTTAAAAACAAAACTATATGCTCTTTTAGTTTTTATCAAATTGCAATGCGGTGTAGTTATAGTGTTTTTAATCTCTGCATTTTGTTGCTGTAGGTTATTGAAGGCTCTTTTATTAAGGAAAACGTAGATGAGCTATGTTGGACGCTTACGGCAAAGAAAAACTACCAGACGGACAAAACCAGCTGCACTGTTCTGCCAGAGAAGGATGCTTTTCGGCTTTGGTGCCTTTTTAATTTTCTCTCTGAGGACAAGTACCCTTTGGTTATGGTCCCTGACGAGGTAGGTTCATCTAGATTATATTTAGACTTAAAGGAATTTCTTCACGCTCACTCACTTATTACAATTTAGATCACAAAACAGATCATTTAAAAAATCTGCCTTTTCTTGGACGTATTTCTTAATATTTAAAACATGAATGGACTGCAAAGAGTATTTTCTATTGTAAGATTATGCAAACAAACAAATATGCACATCTTGAATCGTGGCCACATGTAATGATAGTGACACTTTTCTAAATTCACGTTTCTAAATTTACCCAAATGTATATTTTAAGTTATTGTGCTCTGTTGTTGAGTACAATTCAGAGACTGTAGTCAGTAATCTGTGACCTAAAAGTGGTGTTGGATTTTTTACAACCACTAAATGCACCCTGCCTGAAACCTTGTTTTTTGCCATGATGAAATGCGGTGCTCTTTGTGTGGGCTTGTTTCTCACTTGCAAAGTCGCTTTGGTTTCCTGTCGTGTGTTTTTCACTGCTTCTGCCAAGACACAACCCTCCATTCAAGGGCAGGGTAGTCTCTATCATGCTGACTTTAAGAAAACGTTATCCAATTTTATTTCAGTACGTGCTTCACACACCAACCGCAAATTACTTTACAAATAAATCTGTGGTGCAATGAGTACTACAATGTGGTAAATACCGTTACTAAAGTAAATTTATTTAAGAATACACATAAATAAAAGTTACTTTTGAGAAAGGGCACTATTAGATGTGGTATTTACTGTGGTGTTTTATTTTGAAAATGGGAAACTAGAAATAAAGTGCACAAATAATATAAAGCCAGAGTGCTCTGCTCTTATCTGCCAACAAAACATTTATTGTGAATAGCTTCCCAACTGTAGTGAAGTAAAAAACACGCAGTCCAATAAGATAACAAAAGGTACTTGATTATATATATATATATATATATTTGAAATTACCTCCCTGAAGTGTAATACAGCAAAGACGGATAATTCAAATGAAGCACATTAATTCTCACTTTGCTTTCTTTTCCTCTTCAGGTGGAGTACCTCCTCAAGAAGATATGTATGGGTATGAGTATTGAGTTCAACTGTGTTGAATTAGAAGACTTCTTCTCCCAAGACTCCGTGCAGCAGAGTGGCATTACTGTTTGGGTTTTTCTGGAGATGATGAACTCGGGAAAGTTAACCAAAGGAATTGATAAGAGCATAACCAGCATGGCTATAGAGGAAGTATACAGGGAGATAGTTGGTGATGTCCTGAAAGAGGTAGGAGACCCCTCAGAAGTCTGTGTTTATGTTGCTGACATGTTCTGCATTGTGTTGGTGACGGACAGTGTGTGTGTGTGTGTGTGTGTCGGCATGCAGGGTTATCTGTGGAAGAAAGGTCAGCTGAGGAGAAACTGGAAGGAACGCTGGTTCACTTTGAGGCCGAGCAAATTGTCCTACTACACCGGGGAGGACCGCAAGGACTGCCAGGGCAACATAGATCTGGATGGGAACTGCTGTGTGGAGGTAAGCAGCTGGAGATGATCGTCTTTCAAAACTAAACACTGCAAACCCTGGAAAGAACTGTGGCTTTTAATAACATTGCATTCTTTGTCAGTGTATCTAGAAAAGAAACACATACTGCCCATTTGCTTTTTTGTTTTGTACATTTGAATCAAGATATCTTTCTTTAAGGCAGCGGTTCTTCCCCTAGGTGTCTCGCAAGATGAGGGTGGGAGGGGCTGTGAGATCATTAACAGTTTTTTTATGACTTCCCACATCCCTCATCTTTCTTGTGAATTACTGGGACATGTTACCTCGTCAGAACTCTAAAATAAATTTAAATAAAACACTTGTTTCTCACAACTCAGAACATTATGTCTGAAAAAAAGAAAGTGTTATTATAATTTGGACCCTTTCCTTGACTAAGAGATAAAGTGCAATACATTCCTCACTATAACTCAAAGTAATCTAACACTATTAAATTGGCACAATTTTAGCATTGTTAACTTAAGTATACCAAGTATTTAAGATGAATTTACTCCAATTTAAACATTAGTAGAGTGATCCATTGATTTAGTATAGCACTCTTATAACAGTGTCAGACTCACAATGGACACTTTAATAAAAAAGTATCAAACTCGATGCAGCAGAACCAGAGATATCGGCTTCTTTATTCCAAATATTCCACTTCCGTGTCAAAACCTGGCGCCTACATTACCCACAATGCAACTTGACTGCCGACAGTTTCGTTGTCGATTTGGGTGTGTTAGGCTTGTAGTGGCTAGTGTAGCCTCGAGCCTCATGTGGAGATGAAGAGCGGGCTACAGAGGTCTGGTAACCTCTCTTCCTCCGCTATAATCAATTATCAGATTTCAGGCAGCTCCCTCTGGAGCCACAAAAGGCTTTATACAGTTTTTTTCACACACGCAGTAGTACTCCCCAAGACTTGTTTCCCTTTAACATGTTTACATTTATTTGACACAATTTACTGATAATAGACACAACTTATCCTCACTCTGCTTTCTGTTAATTAAGATTCAGTGAAGGCGGGAGCTTCTGTAGAATAGTGACACATGGCATGACACTAATCCCTTAAGGCCCTGTCACACACATCCGTATGGCAGAAACTTATGCCGGCTGATATAAATGAAGGGTAAGTTGTGATCGTTTGAAGGACGCAGACGATACGCCAAACACGTCAGACATACACAGCTCCGTATGACAGAAACATGCCGGCGTATATGAAAATTAGCTCAAAATGTGTCAGAGTCCAAATACGTCCAACTTTTCCACAGCGGTGTTGTAGCTGACGTAAACATAACGAATACATAACAAATTATTATACGCATGTCAAACATTGATAGCGTATCACTTAATAATTTAAAACGTATCAGAGCGTCTGGACAACGGAGCTGGAAAAGTGCCATCTGGTTCACGTCATGCTGATGCTGGAGAACGGCTAACATGCTGAACGCTAGCTGTACTGTAGAAACACGTTTAATAAGTTACTCCGTCGTCAGGCATCATCTTAACATAGGGTAGGAATAGGGTATCCACTCGTTATCAATAAACTGGCTGTAGGATTCACCGTCAGCCGACGTAGCCTATATCTAACGAACCTCTAACGTAGTCACATAGGTATTTACGTATTCCGTATTCACGTATGTCTAACGTCACGTAACGTCTGCATATCTTATGAAGCACACGTCGGGTATGTCCGGTAATTTTGAACATGCTCAAAACATCAGCGTTCAACAACGCACCCCAGCGTAACACAGTGAGCTCTTAACGAACACTACTTATACCTTACCTTATATCAATGTACACCAGCGTGTTGCCTGATATTTCGTATACGTTATGCATTCGTCTGATACATTTTGTATAAGTAAGTGATGCTCTATCAATAAGTTAGACATGCGTATCTATATGTTCACTTTTACGATCCAATCCGATGAAAAGTTGGACGTATCTGGACTCTGTATGTGCCGGCATACGTTTCTGTCATACGGATATGTGTGACAGGGCCTTTTAGGTCCTCCCCCTCCCTCCAAAAAAATGTGAACCACCTTCCCTTCAGCGAGGAGAGAATTACAATCCCTCCCCCTTTTCTGTATGTTTATAAAAGTAAAAAAAGAAGAAAAAAAAGCACAACAGGTGGAATCTGAAAGTTGCCTTGTTGTAGATTTCGTAGATTTCTTCACAGAGATCAAGTGAACCCAAGATTAGTCTGCCAGCCTCACTCTCAGGAATGAGCCATTCTGAATATGAAGCCTAACGTAGAAGCGCTGCAGTCCAGCTACCTGAATCGTTTTGACGTGATCACCGAGTCAATTATTAGCTCATCAATGTCACACTAAGTAATGACAAACAGAAGCCTGGTCAAGTTATGTGACGCTACAAACTGCACCATGTGTTACTCCAAGGAAAGACAAGCAATCATTCTAAAATCATGCTTTATTATAGGAAGTAGACGATGAAATATTGTTTGGCAGTTCAAAATGGATCAAAAACGCCTTTTCCCCTGTGAGTTAACCATTTTTTTTTCTCCTCACCACTGTTCATTTAAAAAATAGTCACGACAAATGTAAAAAGAGAAGTGAAGAAGGGATATGTGTTTATTAAAATGAATGTTTTCCTCGCTGGACAGGTGCTCCCAGACCGGGATGGGAAGAGGTGCATGTTTTGTCTGAAAACCCTCTCCAAGACTTATGAGATGAGCGCCTCAGACACCAAACAGAGACAGGAGTGGACCACAGGTCAGAGGGGACTCACGTTCACTGATACACTGATAACTCATGGCTCGATCTTAAAAGATTCATCTTCATATCAAGACATTAAACATTATCTTCTTCACAGCCATTCAAACAGCTATCAGGCTGCATGTGGAGGGGAAAACATCCCTCCACAAAGACTTGAAACTGAAGCGGCGTGAAACGCGGGAGCAGCGGGACAAGAGACAACAGAGCAAGGAGGAGGAGCTGCAGAGGCTGCGGGCTCTGCAGGAAGAACGGGAGCGTAAACTGGTGGAGCTTGATCTCCTCAAGGAGGCGCAAAAGCAGGCTCAGGCCCTCATGGCACAGGACGAGCAGAGGAGGCGGCAGCAGCACGAACAGCTCCAGCGGGCCCTGGAGGTCCAGCTGCAGGAGGCTGAGGAGGTGAGTGAGGAGGCAAAGAAGGAAGAAAAGAGGTTTGAATTCAGAAGCAAATAGTGTTGATTCCTTTGCTTCTTGCTGTGCGTGTCAAGGCTCGGGTCAGTATGCAGGCAGAGATGGTTCTGAAAGAAGAGGAGGCAGAGAGACAGAAGAAGAGGATCGTGGAGCTGGAGGAGATGCAGAAACGTTTGGAGGAGGCGCTGCAGCTGGAGATTAAAGCCAGGCTGGATGAAGAGGCCTTCCGCTACGCTCAAGCAGGGTTGAGTGTTATATGTAGCCCCCCATCTCTGCTAATACAGGATTATAGACTTGTATACACTTTCACAGCACAATAACAAGTCATTTGTTTGGCTTAAGAGCCTGCCGACAATAATCTGTGCGCTGTTAGAAGGGAGGTGCTCTTGTGTGCAGACAGCAGATATTAAGCTTAGCTGTTGAAAGGAGTTTATGTTGCGTTATGTTCCTGAGGAAGTTGAGCTGCCAACAGAGGAAGTTGTTAAAGGCTGCCATCAGTCAAATCTATTGTATCGCTGTTTTTGTCACAATCTTTTCAAGTAAAAGTTTCTGATGAATTGATCACATTAATCTGCAAACTGCTCTGTGATGGAGGATGGAAGCTGCCAAAATTTAACGATAGATAAATGACTCAATAAATGAATTTATATGCCATTAAAGGGTACCAAAACTGACATTTAAAGAAATGTAGGCCTTAATTAATTGATAAAAAAATTTGAGTTGTATAGTCAATCTGTACACCCTGATATCGATTACACACTTATTTGCATAATGAAGAAATGTATAAAGAAAATAATAAATAAATAAATTAGTTTTGGGAAATAAATAGGGGGAAAGAATGCAAAGTGAAACAACAATATAGACATAAATTAATACAATTAAAAAATAATAAATACATTTTAAATAACAAAATAATTAATGCAAAAATAATTTGATCAATTAAAACATTTATAAAAATAAATAAAAAGGAAAATGTATGTTTCAATGCCTACATTTAAGTTTAATATTATTTTTGATACTTTTAATGTTAATATATTTATTGAGTCATTAATTTTAGATTTTGGCAGAACACACACACAGCTCCATATCTGTGCATCTTTGCTCACTATAATGTCAGAAACATTATAGAAATATCTTCTCAAACAGTGTCGAGTCAATTATTCATTCATGCTTGTGTTCTCTGTTGTGTCCAGGTTACTGGCAGAGGAGGAGGAGAAAATGAAGGCCTTGATGTGCCTGCAGGAGGAACAAGAGGAGTACATCCTGAAGACACAGAGGGAGAAGCAGGAGCTGAAACAGGAAATGGAGTCCAAGTCCCGGTCTCTGGACGAGGCTCAGAGGCAGCTGGAGGAGGTGCGCGCCAACCGGCACAGGGTTGACCAGGATGTAGTGGTAAGAAACAAAAAATAGTAAAATTAGAAAGCAATCAAATCATCAAAACTACATTTAACTTTGTCCAAGTTATCGATCTCTGATCTCTTAGAGGAAATGATATTTATTAGGGATCTGGTGTGATACCTGAATAAAAAAGCCAATAGCATCAGCTGCTGTTTTGGCTTGAATTGCATGTTGCACATCCGCTCTTACCGAGGCTTGCTCTGTCCTTTGGAGACTTTATGTGACTCATTTTCTGAATGTTATACTTGATGATGGTATCACTAGCTCAACGTGAGCTGTTCTTTCTGCTAATCAAATGTTCTTTAATGTGACAGAACTTTGTAATCTCAAAGTAAAAAGATACTTATTATATATATATATTAGTTGTAGTTATTGCAAATACTAACAGTAGTTTTTTTCATTATTGCTTGTAGGTATTTGGCGTTTTAATGAGCTGCTCTTTTTCTGTGACAGGCAGCCCAGCGGAAACTTCGCCAGGCGAGCACCAACGTCAAACACTGGAACGTCCAGATGAACAGACTGATGCGACCAATCGGACCAGGCGGTATGTGTCCCATGGTGTATTGCGTGACATAACAAACGTGCAGCTTGATTTTTCAACTTTCACACCAGCAGAGGAAGTGCAAACCTTTTGACATTAGGCATTTTTCACAGAAGACATTTTTGACATGTCGCAGAAGAAAAACCACAAGTAAATAATTAAATTAAATGATGGCTAAATTCTATTTAGATGCTTCAGTTTCAGGTACATCTGGTAATTAATGCTGGTTCAATGCAGCTGTCATGGCTTACTGGGTCAATGAAAGGAACTGAGGCGTTGTTAATGTTATTAGTAACATCTGTGCCTTTTCTGCTATAGCATCCCAATATAGCAAATAAAAGAAAATGCTAATTAATGCTTGATTCCATGCACTACCGTTTTGAGAATATTAGAAGTTGAGCACATCGAGATAAACAGCTGATTCTCCTAATGGGTGCCATTACTTTACTTACTTGTTTTACTTGATTTAGGATCCCCATTTGTTATTGCTGAGGTAACAACTGTTCTTCCTGGGGTCCAGACAAAAGACAAGACGTTCGAGCATCACATTTTATTATCCCATTTACAATTTATTATACCAATTTATTACCATCATATTATGTGGTGCTAAGAGTGTGTTTGAAATGATCATCCATGTTTTATGCTAGAGCAACATTTTTATCATTTCCCCAGACTGTAGGTTACTAAATGCCAGCACTACTGGTTGGTTGGGTTGATATTTAACGTTGCTTCAAACATTCACCGCATTTTCTGAATGATTTTGTTTGTGCTGTTTTTAGAGAAGAGACCATCGGGAAACTCCTTCTCAAGTTTCCAGATCCCGACGCAGAGAGATCCCGGGCTGCGTCTCAGGAGGAGATCAGGATCAGAGGATCAGGATGAGGAGAGCAAAGAAAATGTTGACAACAGCGCTGGATGTGATCTAGAGAAACGGCACTCCCATACCTCTAATGGAGACATGGACATCCCTTAAAAACATGAGTCAGAGAGTTCACTTCTAGTCAGTCTGTGAGGTTTTCTGACAGAAAGGGCAAGAGATGAAGACAGTGGAACATCTACACTTAAAACTGAATTTACTACCAACAGTAATACTATTCCTATTAAATGTTGAACTTACTGACTTCATTTCACAGACAGAAACAGTTTAAAACATTTTAATGAGAAGATGCATTTGCTGAATCAACTAATGCTTTGACTGCATCCGGCGTGAGGCCTGTTCTGGACATAAATCATACCTCAGTGCAAAAATAATGAGCTGTCTGCAAGATCCTGAAAGTACAAAGTAAGTTGTGATGTTTAAAGGCTAATACTCACACACAATGCAAGGAAGCTCATTTGTTTAACTCTGTAATATAGACACATAACGATGTTTAATTTTTACATAAGTATTTTATTTGGGGTGGAGGGTGGCTTGACCTTTTTTTACGTAAAAAGTTGGATCAGTATTAGAGTTTACCGCTATTTCAGAGTATCACTCCTCATAACAGGAAAGAGAGAGAGAGCGAGAGAGAGAGAGAGAGAGAGAGAGAGAGAGAGAGATAGACTCTCATTGAACTTCCTGTTTCTGTCATTAGTTAACATAATTGTAAATAAAAAAGTGAGTTTATGCCTTAACCTGATTTCTGCCTGTATCTTTACTGTGTTAAATTAAATCGAAAAAATCTCAATTGATTTATTTACACAATGAATATCGTAAATAAATCACTTTTAAATAGGACGTTTTGACCACACAAAAGAACAAGTCGAAAACCACACTGCTGAATTTGAAAACTGCACTTCCGCGTCCGCTTGAATTTAAATTTCAGTCAAAGACATTTCTTCAGTGTGGAAATGAGTCATCGTTAACTAATTTGGCGGCTCTCGCTGATAAAACCTTTGGCCCATATGAGTGAACAGAGACATCCACTGACACACGGAGCAAACTACATGTTGGCTGGATTGATTTGTTTTTAATAAGGTGCCATTCACTACGTACTTTAAGTATTACAGTTTTATCTATTAGTATTAACAGAGTTTATTTCTTTTTTTGGGTCTATTTTTTACTCTGCTTTGATCAGTTTTCAGAGAAATAAGTTCAAATCACAAAATACATACAAACAATAAAAACAATAGAAATACAGTATTGGAAACTTTGAAAACCAGAATTACAAATTAGCAATAGGGTACAGACTGCACAATCTTAAACTCTCATTAGTTTTTAACGGCTTGTTTTTTGGGAAAATTGTTTGTTTGATTTAGCAGCACTTCGAAATCGATGTAATTAGGAAATGCAGACTTGCAAATGCCAAAGTGAATTTTAATGTACCATAGCTGGCCTCCTATGCTGGAGGATTGCTGTGGGATATTTTGATTAACCACAAATTAATTAAGGAATATGCACATTGAAATAATAAAAGTCTAATAAGTGGATTTTATCATAACATTTCTCTTCATTACAGGCAGTTAGTTTGTTCCCAGATTTCAGCAATTGTACAGTGTTGTTATAACCGACGGCAGAGCAACACAAATTTAACCACAAAGTTGTAAATTGTAATTAACCAGTTTTCCTTTAAGGCGCTTATCCATTGATACTTTAAAATTATTTAGGGTCTGGGACACCGTCTTACTTTGCCTTGTTGGTATGTAAAATATGGTCCTTCTATGATTTTTGTCATGCAATCCAACCATTAGTGAAGTCATGTCAATGTTATTTGTTTAGACCAAATGCCTCAAAGGGCTGGTTTAAAGCCTTTTTATTATCAGTGCAGATTCAAGAATAAATGTCCATGTTGCAGATTACAAAACAGTGCATATTAGTGTTAACAACAGAGGCCTTGACTCCACAGAAAGCTGTTTGCTTGGATTTTGTGTGCGTGTGTGTGTGTGTGTGTCCTGGCATGTGACGATGGAGGAGGAGGAGGAGGAGGGAGGGGAGGGGAGGGGGGGAGAGTGAACCAAAGCATAGCAAAGCAAAGCTAGGAACAACAAGGAGAGAGTCGGGGAGGGATTATCAGTTCACTGTGCTTATCTGCATGTGATATGGAAACGAACGAAAGTGTCTAAAGTGTTTTTCTTTTCTCTTGAGCTCAGCGGTTTGTCAGCCACATGAAGGCCCGAGTCAACCTAAGTTTAGGTTAGCAGTCTGACGTTAGCTCCCGCTACTAGCTGTGACTTCAAACAACTTGTCAACAGCCGATCGATCCTGGACGGGACTGGTTTCGCTAAATGTTTGTTTTAGCCTGTTTGGCAATTCCTCGTAACGTAAAAATCCTCCGAACCAGCGGCACTATTGGGAGAGGTAAGCTAACTTGGCAAGCCTGCTAACGTTATTTAAAGGCACACACGGGAATGTGGGTCAGCCACGCTAACAGCTAGTAGTAGTCAGCATTCAAGGTTAGTAGCTAACTAGCTAAGTTAGCTAGCCGTGCCGACTCCTCGACGGCCGGTTGACAGGCTAAAGCTACTTTTTTATAATATTTTCATGCAGAGGAAAAAAGTTTGACGGTAGTCGTGTTTATAACTTCACCGTTTTACATTTCTAAAATGCTTGTATCCAGTTACAGTCCTGTCATTAACAGTAATGTTGCCAGATATTTCCGAGAACTAGTGTGACAGGTTGTCTGTTGGACGACGAGTCTCAACAGAGTTCTGTTGGCTAGCCGTTATTTCAAAAGTTGGAATCTGTCCATCTTAGGAGCATCCTGTAATAATGTTCATTCGGAAAACATGAATACATATGAATTAGGTAGACTCTGTGTGGATGTTCGTCAGGGCACAGCCATGGACGGTTTAATCCGCTAGGGGGCTGGGGGCAAATATTTAACCCCCACCCTCAAAGCTCTCTCCCCCACTACCGCCCTCCACCAGCGATCAACACTGCTCAGTGTGTACATAGTGCATGCACCCGGTCCCCTTAAAGCACCCACCAAGTACACTGCGCACTCTAACCTGAAACTGAGGCAAACAATAATACAGATGTCTCCCAGCTCCAATGGAGACAAAGATTACTTAAGATAGAGGACAGTTCCCATTTCCCCAGATGGGAAGTTGCTCTTTTGACTTTGTTGTGTTCATAAGCTTTAAATCAAAATATAGAAACAACATGGACGCTACAAAGAATATGTGATATGTGTTGTATTTCATGGCTTAGAGCGTTTAAACAACACGTCCATAACTGTTCATATTATGTTTACATTGCTTATATTAGGGATTTGTCCCAGACTTGTTGCTACAACAGTACATTCCCTAAAATCACTAAATGATTGCTTCTTTACTTGATTTGTTGTCAGGGTTAATGGTAATAAATAACTTAAAATATAAATATTTGTTTAATAAAAAATGTCATATTAAAATGAATATCTTTGAGTTTTGGACTGAAAAAAAAGAGACATTTAAAGACATCACCTTGGACTGGGATGGACATTTTCCAATATTTTACGACATTTTATTGACCAAACTACTAATTGATTAATGTAGAAAATAATCAGATTAATCAGTAATGAAAATAATCGGTTGTTTCAGCAATATTTGCAAGTTTGTCTTTCAAAATTGGGGCGTTTAGGGCTCCTAATGGTCTGAGGCCCCTACTTGTCTGTTCCACTTGCCTAGTGGTTAATCCAGGCATGCCTACACAGCGTGTGTATATCATGTCATAAGCCTATTACTATCAAGGACATTCCCTTGCTGCTGAAACACAACCAGTTGTAATAGACTGGCTCGGGGAAATGACCCCTAAATAAACACACTGTCAAAGTTTATTAAATCTACTCATTTCAGTTACACTAAGACCTAAACCTAAAAGCTACACTATATTTACCAATGTGCTTGCATGAAAATTGGTCATTAACGGTAGCACTTTGGCTCTGCAACTTGTTATAACAAGCTTAACGCTCTCGTTTGGCGAGTAAGTGTTCACTGGAATTGGACTGTTAACCAATTGCATGCTGGCTGTAATAGCAAGATAGATATGTAGACTTGTGAGGTCAGTTAACATGGATGTTGTGGTTGTTCTTGCCCAGAATCTTTATTTTCAGCATACATTTTCAATTTTAATATTGCTTATCCATTCTATTCTTCAATAGTGGAACTATGATGGCAACGTGACAGGAGGGGAGCCGCTGAGTCAGCTTTAACAGGAGCCATGGAAGGAACAGAGCAGCGCGACAGGGTGAACGGCCACTGCAAGTCCAAATCCCGCCGGGACACGGCTGATGTCAGGTGGACGCCACCTGGGGGAGAGTCTGGAGGTTCAGACAGCTGTGGGGGGACAAGTGTGTCGGAGTTAACAGACATGCAAGAGTTAAAGGCCAGGGAAAGTGAGGATGAGGACGAAAGGAAGGAGAGGAAGGTAGTTCCTACCTCTAAAGGCCTGAAAGGGGACCAGAAGAAAAAAGAGAAAGAGAGTCTGGATCAGGAGGAGAACAAACACAACAAGCAAAACAGCAGTGCAGCATCCAGCTACACAGGTGAGACTTTAATTTCAAAACCCCTATAATCCCTGCTTCCTGTAAAGGAAATGATGCATAACAGAGCCTTAATATCCATGCATTTTTTTAATGCAGACTTGTCCCATACCTCGTCTCCATCGCTGTCAGAACAGCTGCGTCTTGGCCAAGAAGACAGCACAGGGGCTGGGATCAGCGTGGAGTGTAAGGTCTGCGGAGACAAGGCCTCTGGCTTTCACTATGGCGTGCATGCCTGTGAGGGTTGCAAGGTAATACAGCAGAAAAGATAACTATGATTACAAAGTTTGATAACAGCAGTTTTGTGTTGTCCGAAATGAGTTGCTGAACTCGTTGCGCTGTTTCTCACTCAGGGCTTTTTCCGGCGAACCGTGCGGATGAAGCTGGAATACGATCGCTGTGAGCGTTCCTGCAAGATTCAGAAGAAGAATCGTAACAAGTGCCAATATTGTCGATTCCAGAAGTGCCTGTCTTTGGGAATGTCCCATGATGGTGAGAGGGAAAATATTTTACCAAATGATCTCCATAAATTAGGCCATGTTATTTTTTCACATATTGTTTTGTCTGTTTTGGGGGTGGAGAAAGTGGTCTTCAAGCTCAGTGCATGTTAACTTATAATTGATTTGCGTTGATAAATGCTTAGACAGTGAAATGTGTCTATGATAAAACAATAACCATTTCATTTTTCTTTAGTCTCAAACTGTTTTGAAACATGCTCTGGTATTATTGAGGTGATCGTGGATCCAGCACAAGGATTCAATTATTTTTTTATTTTTTTACAAAAGTGAGTTTTGTAGGAAACCTGTTCCAAAAACAAAATCAGGAATCAGAACCCAACCATGGTACTGACAAAGGGATTTACTCCTGAAAAAATTCACTCAAAAATAAAACCAGCATGTGTGTTTGGTGTTTGCTCAGCGATCCGATATGGACGTATGCCTGAGGCAGAGAGGAAGAAGCTGGTGGCAGGCCTGCTTGCAGAGGAAGTGAATCTCAGTAAACCAGGAGGCTCAGACCTGAAGACTTTGGCCAAACAAGTCAACACAGCCTACCAGAAGAACCTAGTTATGACCAAGAAGAGGGCCCGCAGCATCCTATCAGGCAAAACCAGCAGCACCTCGGTACGTTCTAGTCTTAGAAGCTCAGTCCTGGTTTTACAGATATATAAATATATGGAAATATAAAGTATAAGTAATACATCATCGTCAATGGGTCACAGTAATAAATTATAACATCTATCATCAAGAAACTGAGCCTCTGACCCGTAACTGCTGGTTCCTTGAAAGGCTATCTATCAAGAAATGACCATACCATATTGTTTTAATCAGTCTTACATTTTGTTTAACTGGTTTAAAGAATTGTCTGAAAATATATAAGATAACTACAAAGTAGCTGTTGATATAGAATCTTTTATTTTGTTCTTCCTCAATATAGTGCTGCAGGGATGATATGTGTGTGTGTAGGTCAACCCAGAATTTAGCATCGTTCTGGTTCCCTCGACAAAAAGTCAAAGGGATCTGAGGGTTTGACTAAATAATCTTCACAATTGAACACCACATTTATGATTTTAGAAGCGTACATGCAATGGCTAGAATGAAAAAGTTACCGTTGGGCTTTAACATTAATACATCACGGTCGCCTGACTGCAACGTCACGTGATGACGTCTAAATGTCCCCGACAACCTCTGTAGTCTTATTCAGCCACTTGTTAGCAACCGCCTTTTTTAAGACATGTAAAAGCTCCAAAATGTATTTACTGATGTTAAAATCTCTTCCGCTCGTATTAACTACAGACCTTATTTCAAGCATCTAACCGAAAACCCATTGACTTCGAGATGAGGGAACCGGAAGTGCAAAAATGCTTTTAAGACTTAATTCTTGCAGCACTCGATACCTTACCTGTCAAAAATGTCATACCTGGTCTATTTAGTTCCAAGTCTTTTGAAGTATCGGATGAACGTTAATTTATGAGAAATTGATTTTTGTCCTTCTTTTAGCCGTTTGTGATCTACGATATGGACACACTGTGGAAGGCAGAAAGTGGTTTGGTATGGAGCCAGTTAATTGCAGGTGCGCCCCTGACCAAGGAGATTGGGGTTCATGTGTTCTACCGCTGCCAATGCACCACGGTGGAGACTGTGCGAGAGCTCACCGAGTTTGCCAAGAGCATTCCAGGGTTTGTGGACCTCTATCTTAATGACCAGGTGAGTCTCCGTCTACACAGGAAGCTGATTTGTCGGGCTGTTATCCCCAATAGTTTGAATCTTCATTTTATAACGTTGACATTTAAATTGTAAAACAAAACAAATGCCGTGAAGCTTCTTCTTCTTTTTTCTTTTGCATGTCTGTTCATGTTCATGTTCATGTTCAAAACTGCATATTTCTGCACAGTTGCAGATAAAGATGAGGCTACACTAACAATATTAGTATTATACTATTTGGAGAATTAGGTTCCAGTGGTGCCTGCGTAGGATTGTTTCCCAACATTTCCAATGTTTCCAAAAGTGAAAGCATGTTGAGAAAAGATTGCTGTAATCATTTCTAAAATTCTCAACATGTTTTATCTAAAAGTATTGTGCTTTAATCCATAGTCATGGCGTTTAGCCTTTCAAACCCAACATGTGTGTTAGCAGGGTGGTCTAGCAGCAATCTAATGAAACTGCCGAGTTATATTCATTGAAGAAAGTTGACTAATAATAAAACTGTAAAAAAAAAGAAACTCTTTTAATTTGATGAATCACTTTATTCAAATTGAGGATTTTGTTGAGAATTTTAGGCAATATTGTACAATTGTCTGTGTGCTTTCTGCAGGTGACTTTGCTGAAGTACGGTGTGCACGAGGCTATTTTTGCCATGCTGCCCTCTCTCATGAACAAAGATGGACTGTTGGTGGCTAATGGTAAAGGCTTTGTGACCAGGGAGTTCCTGCGCAGCTTACGAAAGCCCTTCAGTGAGATCATGGAGCCCAAGTTTGAGTTTGCTGTCAAGTTTAATGCTCTGGAGCTGGACGACAGCGACCTGGCCCTGTTTGTTGCTGCCATTATTCTCTGTGGAGGTGAGAGAGGTTTTCTTGTAAAGTATGAAGAATGTCATATTTGCTTGTTGTTATGTTCAGGGTATCTGCAGGTCTTAAAAAGCATTAAATAGTTTCATCAAAAAGCGGCCTTAGAAGGTCTAAAAAGATTAATTTTTGTCACGGTTATTTCATTCATAAAATGTTTGGTGTCCGGTTGCAGGCTGTCGAGAGACATTGCCGGTTTCTCTAAGTCCAAGGTGACATCTTTAAACGTCAGAGTAAAACCAAAAGAACAGTTTAATATGATATAAAACAGATAAAAGCAGGAAATCTCCATCATTTCCCTCCATTTCTGGATGAAAAATTACTTTAGCGATTAATCGATTATCAAAAAAGTTAGCGATTATTTTTCTGTCGATTGACTTAATAATTAGTCAACTGATCGTTGCAGCTCTACAATAATACTAATTCATTCTTGGCTGTATTGTCCCTGCGGGTTTTCCATCATTCTTTCATACTTTTGTCGGTATGATTTGAAGCAGTTATGTTTGATGTGGCATTAAAAAGGTGTTTTTGGTGAACCCTGCAGAAACCCTGTATATTACTCAGTGGAAAATGTGACTCATCATAAGGTGTTCCTTCTTGTTCTCCCAGATCGTCCCGGGCTAATGAACGTGAAGCAGGTGGAGCAGAGTCAAGACAACATCCTCCAGGCCCTGGACCTCCACCTACAAGCAAACCACTCTGACTCAGCCTACCTCTTCCCCAAGCTGCTGCAGAAGATGGCCGACCTCCGTCAGCTAGTTACTGAGAACGTTCAGCTTGTCCAAAAGATCAAAAAGACTGAGTCGGAGACCTCGCTCCACCCTCTACTACAGGAGATCTACAAAGACATGTATTAGTATTCTCCAGCACAGACTGCTTTTAGCAATACTGTAACAGACTGAATTTACATTCATGATACTACACTGCATTCAGTACAAGCACTGTTCCACGTACCGGCATGGATTCTAACGTACAGAAGAGGCAAAGTCACGTGGTAGGGCTAACACAATCAGCAAAGTCTTCTCAATGTCAGCATTACCCTCAGCACAGTGATGTGTGCGTGTGCGTGTGCGTGTGCGTGTGCGTGCGCGTGTGTGTGCGTGTGTGTGCGTGTGTGTGTGTGTGTGTGATGAGCATCTGGAATCATTTGCTGCAAGTCCTAGTTTCCCACAACGGTCACTTAACAGAGAGAATGGTTTGTTTTCTCGCCGAGGCTGCTCCTGTTACTTTCTAATAGCAAAGCTGACCCCAGAGCAGCGTCTAGAGAGCGCTCCTCCTCGCTCACCTCGCCTCTGTGAAGGGAAAGCATTTCATGTTCTTAACACCAATGGCAGAGCTGAAATAGAAAAGAGCTGTAAAGTTTGAGCTGTGCAAGAGTTTCTTATGATGCCAATGTCTTTGGTAGAGTGATTGTTCTCAGACTTTTGGTAAAGCTGAAGATGCACAAACTAGTTTTTGTTTACATCATCATCATCATTATCATCAATGACTGCTATTTTGCCATTTGGTTAATAGAACACAAACTGGGCTGGCTCCAGCAGTGTAGAGCTCTCTCAAAGCAGCTGTCTGTGCAATACCGTTTTTCAATAAATGTGGAGATCCAAGTTATATAGGTTTTGTCTTAAAGCCATCTACCCAAGTGGTAACTAATGGACTATGCTGCACAGATTGTCTCTAAATTGACACTATAAACACATTACCCACTTAAGTACAAGGGACCGCATGTTTTTATCTTTCTTTTGACATGCAAATGATCATGAATTTGCCATTTTAAGGTTTTTTCTTAGTTCATTCTTTGTAATTATGTTACTAACCATTTGTAATTGTTCATATTTGTAAGGGCAAAACATGAATTATTATCTTGTTTTATGTTTTAAGTTGATGTGTTCTTACATTTTACTGCCTATTTAGTTTAGGTTGTACCAAATATATCTTCAGGCATACCAACAAATGTTTCCTTGATGAGGAATTTGGATTTCACGACTTTATCAGGATTTACCTTAAACCAGCATACTGTACCACAATGTCATTGGGAAAATTAATGATGATTTAGAAATCAACTTCTAGCCTCTGGTATCATAAGTCACTTCTGTATTCACTTCTATAAGCACAGTCCTAGATTAATACCCTTTTTGTGTACAGTCTGATTTGTCTTGTTAGGAGAGCCACAAAGTGTAACAGCCTTACAATACTGTAGACTCACATTCACAAGTTTCCAACTGTTTTTCTTCCCCTCATATTCTTCAGGACTTCTTTCTTCACTGTACTTACTCTAAATGGACTTCAGTATGTCAGCACTGCTGCACACAGTCCACCTTCAGAAATCTCCCCTTGTGCTCTTTATCTGTCTTGATCCCTATCTACCTCTAATGTATGATCTGTGATACATTTCCACTGTCATCTGATCGCTGACATTTTTTTTTGCCTTAATTCCTGCTATTGGTACACGTTGCAAATTTGATATTGGTGGCTGATGTGCAGTGTGCCAACATAGCAAAGGGTGTGGATGGAAACGAGAAAGTACACCAAAAAGTTTTTGTAAGCTACCTCTATGCCTGTTTAAGTGATGGATTGACATATTTGTTCACAAAAACATGTTAAGACTTGAATTAATTTCGTCCTTATAGTCACATGTAATCTATCTGCAGATCTAGTTTAGTTACATCTCACTTATAAACTTTATTAGAAATATTAATGCTGATTTTCTCAATTTTTAGTTTTTCAGTACTGTATGTAAGTACAAAATTGACATATTTGTACTTGAGGATTTTCATTGTATGTGACTCTACTTCTGCTCCACTACATCTCAGGAAGAACTATAGTACTTTTTACTCCACTGCATTTATTTGACACTTAGTTATTTTTCTACAAAATAAGCATATGATATGATGCAGTACTATTCTACTAATTTGCTACATGTTGATAAACTACAATAAAATACTCAAGAGTATTCGTTAGTGATAAAAATATATATATATATTATTCTATTATAATATAAACGTTTGAAAGGAGCCTTTCTGCATAATGAGTACTTTTACTTTTGATGCTTTGAGTACATTTGATAATACTTCTACATAAGAATTTTTTTTGAATTCAGGACTTGTAATGGAGTATTTTTAGATCATGGTACTTCTACTAATTAAGTAAAGGATCTGAGTACTTCCGTCACCTCTTCTGAGTATATGTCTAATACACATGCCTGCAGTTTATCAACTTTTTTCATTTGTTAAAGGTTTGTTTTCATTTGGTATGACGCAGTGAGGATGAATAGGTATTTGGAATACGTAACGTAACGTACTAACGTCATCGGCGTCACGTTTCTATTGGTTCGTTGCTAAGTGGATTGGTAAAAGGCACCGGCTGTCAACTATTTAGATAGTGAGATTGACGGTGTTTGGCGGCATACTCAAAATATACGGAGGATGAACGCAGCTCGTAGTGAAAGTATCTGTAGGTAAGGGGCGGTTGTATTACAAAGCCATCAAAGTGAATATAAATCTGGAAATGAAGTGTTAATCTGATGGTGATAAACATGATCAACTTGCCCGTTAGTGCCTGTGCTACTTTTATATTCTGTCGGGCTGCATTCGAAGGCGGACGTTATGGCGCAAAAGTTACTTTTGACAATTAAAAAGTCACCTTGTAAATAAAATAAGACACCTTAGTCGGTGTTTGAGGGCGTTTGTACGAAGAGCCAAGTGAATAAACGGGATGGGAGTGTGTCAAGAAAGGATTAGTTTCGTTCAGCGTTGAACTATTAGCCAAAACTGTTGTATAGCGTTAACGTTAAATTCAATCAGTTTGTGGCAACCGCAAGCTCTCTGCCCGAGGTTAGCTGTTAACGTTGTAACCTTTGTAACGTTAGCTGTTACAAAGTGAGCCCTCGCGTTTCCACAGCAAGTAAACAAAGTCTGGAGGATGGTTTTAGCAGTTAACACACCCCTTTTCATCTTTTCACCTCTAGCTTTATACATTTGTTACTGTTCGAATTTGGCTTTTGCGAGATATTGTTGCCATATTTTTCTTTGCGAATGTGTATTAAGTGCAGTGTCTCGTAGGACAACAGCTGTGTTGACTTTAACCGATGTATTGTTTTTCAAACGGTCGGGTTACCTGTTATGTCTTAAGCTTCCCAAATGCAATTGCTACTCCCACATACAATGGTCATATTGTAGGATTTTTCTATTCGTTTAGTTTGCATGCTTATAAACTAAATGTAACCCATTTGTGCATTTAGTACAACCAAACATGCCACATTTGTTCTGATTGGTCCAAAGTCTTGACATTAGGTACGTGTGGTGGTAATTCAAAAAATGAATCTCCTTCCAGTAAGATATGAACACGTATAGAAGTTAGAGCTTTGGTGTTATTTAATGAAGCCATTTAATGAAGCCATAGAAGTGTTTAACAGAATCAAATTAATTCCATGCTAAAAGGACAGATAGCCTGCACTTTGTGTGCTACAAGTATCTGATCCAGAAACACAAGTCATTTATACAATAGAATTGCATGGGCTGGATCAGGTAATGCACATTTCTGTCTACCAAATGGGAACAAAAGGCACCGAGACATCATGCATGTTAACATCCATCTGCTAATTGCCTGACAATGGTCGAAGTGGCGCCCTACTGTCTGTCAAATGCTAGCAGACACAGGGGCATCAGACATGGATATTACAACTGTGAGAAAACACAGGGTTAGTGACTGTAATGCCAACAACAACTATATAAGAAGACTATATGATACATTTCCACAACAGTACGGATATACTTTGGGCAATAATCTAACAGCACAACTTTGACATTTTTTGATCACATGACACTTTTATCAATATTGGAAGTAAGATTAGAGAACGCTAAATTGAATTGTCTTCCGGATAAAGTAGTTTTGTTATAATGCATATCTTTTAACTTTTGAGTTTAATATAAAATACTTGTACAGCTATTTTCTTATACTATTATTAGTCTTTTTTTCTTTTTGAATTGTTTAGAGAGAAGAAACCGTCCTGTGTCTAAAGACTAACTAACTATTGTGTGATTATTTTTATTTCTTGAGATTTGTGCTAAGGTGAGCCCAGACAACACTTCAAAAAATCTATTGTGGTCACAAATGGGTTAAGACTTGAGACTTGGCTGCTCTGTGACTTGATGGATTTAGGACATGAAAGCAATGGTCTTGGGTTTTGACCAGTGTAAAATCCAGGAGCAATAAAAATATATATTTTAATTATAATGCATTGAATGGACCTGGCCTCAGCTATGTAAAAATATGCTGCTTCTGACTCTACATTGTAGAAATTTACACCTCCTTTTTCATTACAGGCGTTTCATAAATGGCTCATGCCGATTTGGTTCAAGGTGTAATTATCGACATGAATGGCCAGTTATACCGCGATCCCAAATATGTAGGTACTTTCAGAAAGGTGGATGCTGGTATGGCGAACACTGTAGGTAAGCTTTTATTTGTTATTGTCCCACTCAGTTGTATGTAGCTGAATGAAAAGAGAGGATGTTAAGCACACAGATTACCTTAGCCCATTTAATTTTTTTCACCACTAGGTATCTCCATGTCCTTCACCCTGAAGTTGATGCAGCTGTTGCAGGTAGAAGAGGTTCAGTCCCTACCGTTTCATCCTCCAGTGTGGCTTACGCTCTGCCTGATAGAAGAGGGTCAGAGCCTGCTCTTTTGCAGGCTGAGGTGACGTCCAGGGGCAGGTCACAGTCGCTGGTTCATATCTCAAATCCTCAACACAACATTGGACGCCTGGCAGCGGATATTGCTGAGGAACAATCACAAGGTATTGGATGATTTATGGGTAACTGACTTTGGTCAGCATTTCTCCATACTTCACTTTACTTTTTCCTTTACAGATACTCGCACTCTCTCTGCTTCTTGGGAATCTGTCCAAAGTTCAGAAGTTACTCAAGCATGTGCATGTCATGAAAGAAATGAGCAGGTTTGCTTAATTTTAAAGTGTGATCTTTCTATGGTGCATATTGGTGACTCAAAGAAAGTTAAAACCTAGAGGCTCATACTGACTGCGAAGTTTCTTTATGCAGGAGACTTCTTCCTATGAGCCGACGGACAATGGTGCAGCTGCTGCAGCCTCCAGTTCCCTGAGGAGTATTGAGATAATGGAGGCCTCCCTCCAGAGTAAAAACGTGACCTGTGGCATCTGCATGGACAAGGTGTATGAAAAGCTAGACCCACGAACCCATGTTTTTGGAATCTTGCCAAACTGCGATCACGCCTTCTGTTTACAATGCATTATGACCTGGAGGAAAACGAAAGACCTCGGGCCGGATGTGGTAAAGTAGGTGTCCAGTAAAAATTTTAATATTTAACTGCAGCTCACTACGCATGTAAAGGATTTGACATCAGTATTTTAATGATATTCCTCAGGACCTGCCCACAGTGCCGCGTGAGGTCTGCCTTTTATGTGCCTCACAAACACTGGGTTGAAGGGCGAGAAAAGGAAAGCGTCATTGCTGCCTTCAAAGATAAATTCAGGTAGGTCATGAGATTAAGTTTGGATAGCAGCACATATTACTACAGCTGGGCTTAAAATCTAACACGACTGACTGACTTCTGAATCTTTTACAATTGCACACCACACTTGTGAAGAGATAATTATTTTGCCTGACATGCTGTAGGGCAGGGGTCGGGAACCTTTTTGGCTGGGAGAGCCATAAAAGTCAAATATTTGTTTATGCATTTCCTTGAGAGCCATATATTTAATCAATTTGAACGCAACTTTATGCATGTATTTTTTTTTTTTAAGAATAACACGTCTCCGAGTACTAATAGCGGTATCAGTGTTGCATTGAACAGGTGCTCTTTTATTAAATAAACTAAACGCTTACGTTATTTATCTCATATTTCAGTGTTTACTGCACGGGTGTCAAACTCAAGGCAATTATGACCTATTTAACCTCTTATGTCTGTTGTTTGTGTTGTTGTCCTGCATTTTAGTGCCTTGAGATTGCTTTTAGCTTTGAAAGGCTGCTTTACAAATACAATTTATTATTATTATATCCGGCCCGCGAGAAATATCATATGTCTGTCATAACTGGCCCGCCGGTTTTGGTAATTAAATCAATGCATGGCACAACCACGGGAAAAGACATTTGAGGAAGTATCTAAATGTGAGAATGGAATGAAAGTTTTTGGAAAGCAAAGGGAAACACACGACAGATCTCTGGGACGATGTGAGCTGGACTGTTTGTGCGACATAACGAAGCATCTCGCTGTTAAACCTGCAGCTTCAGGGCCGTGTGATCAAGGACATGTGTGATGCCGAGCTGCCTGTGGCAGACTCTGATGCAGCAGGAAACTTTGGTCACTACGTGTTTCCAAACACTGAAACATCTCTACCGCTGTGTTCCCGACAGCATTCTGCTGATCAACTGAGACCAATTGCCGACTTTGCTGCTCAGATATTTTAATTGAACTGCTCAGCAACCCGTCTGCAGTTAACTTAAATATGTTCCATATCTTTTTGCACTTTATGTGTACCCTGTTTAATACATGTGGACCGTGTTTGGCCCTCGACGTAGTCCCAGTTTTTAATGTTGGCCCTCTCTGTGAATGAGTTTGACACCCCCGGTCTACTGCTTGCTTTGCGCAGTTTCTCCTCAGCTGTTTCGCGAAGGGCAGGGCTACACACACACACACACACACACACACACACACACACACACACGTGTGTGCTGCAGTCAGAGACAGAGCGGAGGAAAGGAGAGGGGAGAACTAAAAACAAATCCGCTGCTAAATGTTTTACTTTAAAATGACACCGTATAATTGTTTATTACTTGTTAATCATATTAAAAAATGTCAGCTCAAAATTGTCTGCGAGCCATATCGCGTCATCAAAAGAGCCATATATGGCTCGCGAGCCATAGGTTCCCGACCCCTGCTGTAGGGTTACATTAAAGTCAAGCAAGAAACTTGGTTGCTGTTAAAAAAACCCTCCAAAGGCGTTAAACAAAATGGCCTATAATGCATGCAATATGTGAAACGACATCAGCAACTCAAAGCATTTATTTTTAAAAGCCAAAAAGAGTCTGACTATAATTGTCTGGCTGATTCAACCAGCCTGTACATGCTAAAGTCACCTCACAATCCATAATGGGGAGGAGTCATTCTTGAGGTGTGACGCAATGTGTTCAGTCTCAACATGTTTTTAACAGGAAACAGGAAAAGCCTTAACATGAAGGAGATAATGATGCATGTTACACAGGGCCTGCAATACTTGCCCTGACTGATTGGATTTTAAATCTAGTCTCAAGCTAGAACTCTATCCATTATGGACTCTGAAGGTGCTACTTTAATACTGAATACTAAATGGGGAAGCAATTAAAAAAAAAAAAAAAAAGCGTTGCATTTGTCCATGCAGTTAAATTAAATGCAAAATTGCTTAAAATTTCAATCCACTGCTGAATTGTGTATTTTCTGAGAAATGACCATATGCAATCGAACCCCCTCCGCCCCTCATGTTCTGTCTCGTTTCATGATCGTAGTAAGAGAAGATGCACTTACTATACCCGATACGGATGCTGCCCCTTCAAAACGGAGTGCCTTTATCAGCACGACAAACCTGACCACCGCGGGTCATTTCCGGTAAATATAATTCCTGTTTTATGCTCCCAAATTCTTACCATGCATGAGATTTTATTTTTCCCTTACATTTGTTTCTTGCTCAACAGTATTATTCCGAAGAAGAAGAATACGACGGTGTAGATCTGCTTAATCTTTTCATAGCCATGACCCTTCTCGGTGATGAAGAGAGACGACGATGATGACAACTTTGGCTTTCCTTTTTACTTATCTGAGGAGTATGGTTTCTGAGACGTCTTCTATTTTTGTCAGTGCCTGAAACCACTGACTGGGGTCATGATTATAAAATTGGCCCAGAACATCACATGGCTGTGTTTTGACTCTTCTGTCAGTATTGAAGCTTCGTCTTGAGTAGCTGTGATCAAGATCCGGGATGTCAACCATGCACCATGGAGTGCCCAGTTTGTTGGGGGTTTTAATTAGTCAGGCTACAGCAGGTGATTTCTTTTCTTTTTTTAACTGACTAGCACTCCTTCGACCAGAGGAACTAATCTGTGATGTTACCTGCTGCAGTCTCTGTTTGGAAATGAGGAAGTGTACACTCGTCTCTCTATGCCACATGGTTTGTTGCCCCTGTTCTAGATGTAAGCATTCCAGATGTGATGAATCTTTAATCTGTCTAATGACCTTGTGGTTAATCTGTGGCCTTTTTAGTTTGGATTTATTTCACTCTGTGGCCATAGTGTTTGAAACAGGTTGCAGATTAATTATCCCTCAACCTGACTTCTCAACTAGCAATTTGCACAATTTTGATATTTTAAAGTGTTGTGTGGATGGTAGTTTTAATTGTCTATAGATAAAAAGTATGTTGTACCCCTTCTTGCTAATGTCCACTACTGATGCCTGCCTCAAGTGATTGTCATGAGACCCTTTTTCCTAGTTTTGGCAAGAATATAAAATGTTAAGATTTTATTTCTTTTTAAACAAGTTGTACTTGTACACAAAAAATAAAACATTGCTTCACACTTGTCTCACTGAAAAGGTGTTTTGCTTTTTTCATTTACGTAGCTATAAATTGATGGGATTTACCCACTTGTGCTATTGACTTACTTTTTTTTTCCTCTATAAAACTCATTATATTCTAGGAAATGAACAATAGTCCCATGTGCCCCATAGACTAAATAATATAAGAGTCTCATCTCAAACTTAAGGAGCACAATGAAGCTTTGAATCTGTCATAAAAAGTTGAATCTCAAAAATATGTGGTGTTAAAACCTTTAATGAACACAATGTTAAGTTTGCTTAATGTCTTCAATAAACCTCACTACGACTTATGATAAAGTGATTTTGTGTGAACTAAACATTTCTGCTCAATATGTCCGTACCAGATTTTAAGACTGAACAAATGTTATGGCATTTCCCATTTAGAATCTATTGCTTCTGAGTTTTACCACTAGGTGGTGTGGAGCACAGTTTTAGGGAAATGACACTCCCGAAGAAGAAATGTCAACAAAACTGGCGGGCTAGGTAAGCTGATAAACATCGCCCAGCCGCGAGTATGGACGCCAGTATGTTTGTGAGTCGGTTTGACGGACCGTCGAAGCTGCTGGTCCGGTCGCTGCTGTGTGGAAGCTCCGGTGCACACCGAGCTCTGAGCGTCTTCCACCGGCAGCAGCGAGCCAACCCTGACATGTCGCTGTCCACCTTCATGGAAATCCTGTGCCAAGACGATATAACCTGTCCGCGTACTGAAGCCCAGCCACTGGCGGTGTAAGTAAAAGTACACCGCATTAAGTTTCCATAAAATAAGTGTAACGTTAAATTAGTAAACTAGTTGGTACAAGTCACCAGAGAAGGGGCAACGGTTCTTCAGCGACGGTGACGTTTCTTTCTGCTAGAATTTACCATGGCAACATCAGTAGGACATTCATGTTGCTATAGAAACGACTAACAGGCGACACGTGCAGGAACGGTATAAAGAAAGAATACACCAAGATATGCATAACATTAAAATACATTGTTTGAAAGAGTTAAAAACAATGCAATCAGAAGAGTGGGGTCTGCATTAGACATACTCCATGTAACATCCAGCATCATAGCACTCCTGTTTGTGCAATCTGGGCAAAGAAAAACATTTGCCTACATCTGTAAAAAGTGATTGCAGGATATTTTAGGACAACAAATTAAGTAAACAGTTACATATATACAGTAAATATAGTGTGTTTTCTAAAGCCATTACAAATTGATAGTGTATTCGAGAATCAATAATGCGATTACTCAAGTGTGTTGATATTTTCTAACACCCTTATCTACCATAATGTCACATACCCATGCCTATGCTCAAACCCATTTTTGTTCCTCCACTATTCTAGTAAACCCCTGGTGTGCCTGTTTCCAGCATTATTCAAACAAAACCTGCTGTCATTCATTTATCTGGTCCACGCGATTCTTCCTCGGCCCCCTGTCCTCCATCTTCTCAAATGCCTCAGCCAGGACTCTCCTACAAATCCCTGGATCACCGCTCTGGTTAGACAGCTGGAAAGAAACCTTATAGCCCACAATGAGGAGCCTCTTTACACTCCAATGTGCAGCCAGAGACTCCAGGAGCTGTCGCAGCGTTTGGTTGGTTTTGGTGAGACTGGAGGATGGTCCAAGTGCCTCAGTAGTCAAACATTTGGTTTATCAGAGCTGGCGACACAACGGAAAAGAAAAGGTAGCTTTGTCACTCTGGACTCAGATGGTGAGGAAACAGGACAGCAGAGTAAACGGATAAAGATGGATGTCAGTGGTAGTGAATGTCTCGAGGCTGTAGAACAGAGGGCAACAGAAGAGACAGCAGGAAGATTAGGAAGTGATGCCCCAGCAGAGACTCCTGCTGAAGAACTGCAGACAGCAGCAGAGAGTCCATGTGATGTCCTGCCTGAACATATCAAGGTAGAGACACTCAACTGTCCTGTCTACACTGAAATATATCATCCATTTTACCAATTAGATTTCTTTCCATAAAAGAACTGAACAGAAAGTGATAAACTTATACATACTACAATATGAAATCTGCCTTTTCTTGTTGCTTCTGTTTTCTTTTGTCTGAGTCTAGTCCCCCCGCTTGTCTTGTGCTGTCATATGTTTCTCATATCGTACAGCTCTACTGACTTTTCAAGTGTTGATTGAAGAGCCTCCTGGCAGCAAGTTTCCAAAGTGATCAAATCAAGTGTACTAATCAGACCATTATATTTATTTTTATCACACAGGTTACAAATAGTTGAAATAACTAAACACTTTATTTGTGTGTATATTTAGGTGTCTGTTCTTCAAATAAAAGAATTACTGGAAAGTCAGACAGAGGTAAGAAAAAAAGGTATTATTTTTTTTTGCCAGCACAGACAGAGAGATATTTGATACTATACTAATAATAATAATTATTATTATTATCTGTTTGCAGTGGGACCAGAGCTCCATGGAGGTGTTCAAAGTGCTGAACGACTGTGACCCTGGCCAAGTATGTCCTCAAAATAATATAGCTGACCTTTTGTTAATGTTTTACCCCTGCATTAAATACGTCTGTAAGTGTAAAATGCACTACAGATTACCCCCCCCCCCCCCACTCACAATATTTTTATTTACATTTTTTGACTATGAAATCCAAGCATGTCAATTAGGTATGGGAGGGTAATTATTGCCAGATAAACCCCGACGATGACGGTGATCAGGACTCCGATGTGCAATAATGACCTGCTCGCCGTACATTATACCACTTATTACATGGCTACTTATTAAATAAATCAATAATTTGTCTCAAAATATTTGTTTTTAATAAATATTATTTTACTTTCGCAAAAAAAAAAATGTGCTCGCTTAGTTTGGAGATCAGAACTCGGTCCATATTAACGGTCTGTTATTCATAGCAGCAGTTTGCTATAAAGAAAAAACTGTTGAACTAAATTAAAACAAAATTGTCAATATTGAAAAATAAATCAAAAGTAATAATGCAGATGATATTGAACAGAAAGAGATCACCGTAGTTACCACTGGTTACTTAAGCTTGTTGTGCTCTACAGCGACACACAGGAGAATTACACCTTAGCCCCACCAGGGAGCCTAACTACACGTTTTCTTGCTGAGAACGGTGCCAGGACTAATCGCACATCTCTACCTCTCCTGTTTAGGTGGAGGTGTTATGCTGCATGCTGCGTTTGGCTGACTTACCGGAGCAGACTCTGCCTAAACTGTGCAGCAGTATTTTGGCTCCCTCTCCCGACTTCAGCTACAGCACGGCAGCAACACTCATCAAGAGCCTCCTGCTGCAGAAGGTCCATCACTGATTATGCAAAACTGTGTCGTTGTGTTTGATACTGACATCATTACTGACATCGGGTATCATTTCACTGCAGGTCCTGTCCCTGTCGGAACCGGCCTCCAGATGTCTCGTCACTGCGGTGACGTCACTATGTAGCCGTTATCCCAGACCAATGTGCCACGCTCTGATGGGACCAGTTCTAGAGGAAAAGAGCATCGGTGAGGAAAGGGTTGAGCTACAGCTGAGTAGTCAAGCTTAGTAATCAGTTATTAAAGTAATACTCCCGCAAAATGATCATTTGTACATCTTTGAATTCTTGAAGAAAACTTTTGCATGCCTTCATAGTGAACGAAGAAAAGTCTTGGTGAATTGAAGTAAATGGAGGGCCGCGTTTATCAAAACATCTGTTAACAAACTCACACACAACTCGTGCAGTAAAATCTAGCTCTCAATTATCCAGTTGTATACTCACTACTTCCATAGTAGTGATTGGAGCCACCTGCTCCAAAGAAATAGGAGGCAGTATTTCACCTCCAAGCTGGGTTCATACAATCTCTATCGTATTGCATTCCCTCCTGTGTAATGTCTGTCAGTCAGTCAGTCGGCAAGAATATCAAAATTCGACCAAACTGCTGAAACTCTGAGAGCCGGTCAAAAAACCCTGCTGTCTTATAATCTTCACGTGGGGCTGATCATCTGTGTTTACTGGAACACTAATGTTAACCGGGGGCTGCAGTCCGTGTAACGTAACCGTAGTTTGTTTATTGGACTAAATCCAAAGTGGCAGAAACTAGAAAACGACTCGCATATTCCTCTCTTCTTCCCAGTGGTAGCGCAGCCAGGAGAGCAGCCCGCCAGGGAGGAGAGAGGTCGGCAGAGCCCCAGTCTGTGGCCGATGCACAATACATGGTCAGGTACATGGTCAGGCAGCTACGTGGGCGGCAGACTGGTGCTACAGCGACTCACTATCGCCTCTAGAGGAACAAGTGGCATTACACACTGACAGCGGAACTGTCAGTTAGCATGCTAACTTCAGCAGATATCTCTGCAACACATCACAGAGACGTCAACACTGTTACCTCTTCACATAATGTTGATAATGTTAGTTCATTGCTTCAATGTTTTACGTTCAAATTATGGCATATCTCACGCATTGAACCTTTAAAACACTTCAGCACTTGCACAGGCGCTCTGTGTCCGTGAGAGTCCCAACTATTTTAAATAATAAGGTTTTAGTGGACATGCATGTGTTTGTGGAGTAGTGAGCGTACAACTGAACAAATGAGACTTTGATTATCCCGCACGAGTTGTGAGAGTTTGTAAATTGATGTTTTGTCATAGTTTTGCTGTTGTTGAATGTAGCCCATTTACTTAAATTCATTAAGAGGTTTTCTTCATTTACTGTGGAGGCATGCGATAAAAACAAAACATTGAAGCTAACACGGGGTGAGTAATTGATTTACAGATGATCATTTTGGGGTTGAAGTATTCCTTTAACTTTTCCTGTTGCAGGGGGGGGGGGGGGGGGGGTCAGAGTCAGTTAGTAACAAAGCAGCTGGCATGGATTCAGTGTCCTGGTACAAGTACATTTAAACAAGACCGATGCTTTGATGCCTTGTTTTCCTCACCTCTTGGTCCGAACATCAATTTATCCACTGTTTTGAACTTTGCTTTGTTTTCAGGGAATCCACAGGCTGAGCTGCTGAACAGACTGATAGAAAGCTGCCTGGATTCCCATTACAGACTGCTGGTGCTTCAGTAAGAAAAAACATTTCATTTATGTAGTCAAAGAAGCAAAAAATAATAATGGACTCAAAAGTTTACCAGTTGTTTGTTGATGCAGTCTTTTATTTAATTTCCCCCCAGAATGACATTCAAAATAGTGTGGAGTGAGGCAGTGCTTTCCATTATCCACAGCTTGCTAGACTCCAAGGTAACATGAATATTTACTGATGGGAGAAGTGCTGCAAGGCCACTGAGTTATAATATTCACTGTTATTAAGCTGCAAGTTTTCTTTGGTTTTTTTCAGCCCGACTTGAGTCAAGAACTGTTCACGCAGTTCACCGAACAGCTTATCAGCCAGGGTCCTCAATTCACAAAGTCTATGAAGTTTGCAAAAATGATGCTTACTGTCCTCTCCAAATATAACAGTCATGTAAGTAACACACACACACACGCACAGCAGCACTTCTCAGCACACTACATTTATATCATACATAATGGCTGAACAGTGGATGAAATAGTATTTGTAATCTTTCTGTTTTCCAGGTGACAGCTGCACACAAACACTCCCTGCACGGTTGCCTGATGTTAAATGAGACCATCTTGAAAAAGTCTCTCCAAGCTGCTTTGAAAAGAATCACACACTCCTGAAGTTTCTTCTGACTTAATGCATGCTAATAAAACTATTTAAAAAGTTCTTGTCTCCTTGGCAATATTTTAACTTGAAAATGAAGCATCTCATTCTACCAGTTTGACATAGAAAGACATCACAGTCAGGGTTACAGAAAATATTTTAAAATGCTGACCTTTGTGTTCGGGACTTTAAAGTTTGGTGTGATCGTTTAAACTTATTCTGTGGACATATGCTTGTCAAATATAATCCACAGTTATAGATTAACAGTAGAGTGAATAGAAGAGTAACAAGATAATGCTTCACACTTTACTGTCATCCGTCCTGGGAGAGGGATCCCTCCTCAGTTGCTCTCCCAGTTTCTTCCATTTCCCCCTTTAATTGTGGGGTTCTTTTAGGGAGTTTTTCCTTGTGCGGTGCGAATGTCTAAAGGCCCTGTCACACATATCCGTATGGCAGAAACGTATGCTGGTGAAATATCGGCAATAGGTTGATATAAATTAAGGGTAAGTTGTGAGCGTTTGAAGGACGCAGACGATACGCCGAACACGCCAGACATACGCCCCTGTCACACAGTTCCGTATGGCAGAAACATGTCGGCGTATATGAAAAGTAGCTCAAAATGTGTCAGAGTCCAAATACGTCCAACTTTTCCACAGCGGTGTTGTAGCTGACGTATACATAAAGAATACATAACAAATTATTATACGTATGTCAAACCTATTGATAGCATATCACTTACTTATTTAAAACGTATCAGAGCGTCTGGACAACGGAGCTGGAAAAGTGCCATCTGGTTCACGTCATGCTGATGCTGGAGAACAGAATGTACTCTTGTTGCAGCCTCTCAGCATCCTCCATGCTCTGATGATGGGTTGATGTATTCATCAAGACGTGCTGTGAAGAAGTGAGGATAAGCTACTCACAGGGACCCTATATACTATATTCAAACCCCAATAAGCTCCCACAACGCTAGCTGTACTGTAGAAACACGTTTAGTAAATTACTCCGTCATCAGGGATAATCTTAACATAGGTTACGAATAGGTTATCCACTCGTTATCAATAAATAATCCGCGAGACCATTTGATCTGGCCCTCGAGGTAATTCATAAACACACGCAAAAAATCAACTCCAAAGAAATGAATTCAAATCTACTCAGCAATAGAATAAAACGGGCGACTGACTGTTTTTCCTAGCCAAGGTCAGGGTCCTTGAACGAGTGGAACATGTCAACATGTGGTCACTTCATGTCAAAAAACTTCAATATTAAACGAGACTGTCATTGACGTCAGTGAACGCAGCATGGCGAGTGTAAAAGAGAGAAAGCTGGATGCGGAATGTCGCAATTTCCAGGAGAAATGGACGAACGATTATTTCTTAGAGGAAGTAAAAGGCCAGTGTGTCTAGCAGTGACGTAGCTAGGCCTATTTTAGGTGGGCTTCAGCAAAATAGGTGTGTAGTGGCTTTGCTCAGTGCAAAACTCCCTGACTTACTTTTCCATCATCATGCCATCTGAGTTCCTTTAATGGTAATTGTACTACCATGCAGGTGCACACAGCTCCACCTCACCTCTGGGCTAAGCCCACCCAAACTTGAAAACCTAGCTACGCCCCTGGTGCCTAGTTTGTGGGGACGTGCTTGCAGTGATAAATAAAAGGCTCTCGAGCGTCATTACAGCGCGAAACATGCCAAACTGCACGAGCTGAAAGGACGAGTGCGTTTGGATAAAGTTAACGCTCTTCAGTGGAGTTTGGCCCAAAAAACAGCTCTCTCCAGAGCGTAACATAAAAACATGGAAAAATAAAACATGAAAAAGTTGCTTTTTTTGCACAGCATGAAAGAAAGGTGAAATGAATGGGCTGTGTCTTACATTATTTTTAGCAGAGGTTATGAGTTCAATAATTAGTATGGCCCTCGAAGGATGTTGTAAAAATTTAAATGGCCCTCGATAGGAAAAAGGTTCCCCACCGCTGGTCTATACGTACAATAGAAACCACATATTATAACTAATACTACATCTTTGAACTTTGTTTTATTGGGAGCCTTTACATTTGGTCAATACAGTCTACAATTCTTTTTTGACAATTTATTTAGTTGATCAAAGCACACATTTTAACTTCTCTTCACAGGCTTTTTAATAGGGGTAAAACAAATAGTTGCTTTTAAAATACGTAATGTTTTTAAATGACTATAATAAATTCTAAATCGGCTCATGGTGCCGTCAGCCATTATTGCCCGTACTCTCTGGAATTCTCTACGACATGAACTGAGGTCTGCAACAAGTGTCTTAAAAAAAAAAATTTCCACAAGCTTTTAGTTAGGTTTGAAGTATAAAACCTTTATTTAAGAATCAGACTTTTTACTTTATTTTTATTTTTATTATAATCATTCATTATTAACAAAAGATCTGATTATTATTAATATATATATTTTGATAATACTATTATTAATAATAAAAATGATAATAATAGTACTTTCTTATCTGATGTGCTCTTATCTTATGTTTTTCATGTAGGATCTATTGCTTTTTGCTTTTTGAACCACATTGAAACTGTCATATGAAATGTGCTTAATATAAATAAACTTGACATAACATTGCCATAAATAGTAATCAGACATCAGATACAAATATGTATTTAAAAATAATTAGAAACATTATAGAGCGACACAGTTCAGTAATATAATGAAAAGTATTTTTTATTTTTAGATAGATGTGTCTAAAGAATAAACGTCGTTTGCGCTTTTGTGATGACGTCAGCACCAGGCCGCCTTTATTTTGCGTCACTTCCCGCTGCACTTCCTTTTCATCGCAGCGAGACGACAGGGACCAGCCGCAAAAATGAGGTTAGACCCAGTTCAACGAATAAATGTCACAAAGATAAACTCTTTCCACGTTTACACTCAGCTGTATTACTCGTTTAAGCTTGTAGTGTTGATAACTTGTGTGGCAGTTGTGAAATTTAGTAGTTATTCAGAATTAGTTGAAGCTAAACGGGACCGGTTCCTCTCCGGCTCTGACGTTAGGACACCACGCTCAGTTTCAGATACAATCCACCTTCATCCACACTTTTAAAACTTGTTTTAGTAAACGACGAAGCATCGGATGCATACATTAGCATCCCTAGATAATATTTAATGATATCTTTCAGAACTTCATACCTGTTTTATGAACGATTAGTCGCCACCATTGACCGAAGAAAGTAACCTGATTCATGGAGGTGTTCCGCTCTTACATTAGCTTTAACATGTTTCTTTATATTTTTGTAACAGTAAGGTCTCCAGGGACACGTTGTACGAAGCCGTGAAGGAGGTTCTGCAGAGCTCTTTGACCAAGTCAAGGAAGTAAGTTCATCTGTCATCGGTATTATATTTCTGATCTGCAAATGTCAATAACTTGTCAACTGTTAAATCTATCTTAAAATGGCTATCGTAACTTCAGAGTCAAATGGGACTTCATTAAATGTTTTGTTGGACTAAAAGTTCAAATACCAAAAAATAAAACGTTTTATGAGGCATCAAAGTTGAATATTTGAATTGTTTTGTTATTTGATTGAAAAATGACAATGTTATCAAAATATTTGCCAATTGTTTGTTTAGCGATTCTGTAATGTCAGCTCTGTGATGCCATGTGTAACTTTGTGTCTGTCTGTAGGTTTACGGAGTCGGTGGAGCTGCAGATCAGCTTGAAAAACTATGATCCCCAGAAGGACAAGCGATTCTCCGGCACCGTCAGGTTCGACCTTTTACTGTTTCACCCAACCTTTTCCCTGTGTGCTTCCAGCCCTGTCTGAGTATTAAAACAGCATTGTCTGTATGGCAAGAAGTTGCTTAAATCTCAAATTGAAAAACAAAGTCCAGACAGGCCAGGGGCAGACATGGAGAAGTACTCTGGGTAGTCTGACTGAGCTGACCCGGCTTCGGCTGGTGGAGGCGAAGCAGACGGACCCCTACCCTGGGTCTTAAAACATGAGGGAAGGTTTTGAGTGGCTGAGCTTTAAGTTCATGTCCTCAAGCCGACCAAGTTACTTTATGTAACGAAAGAGGTCAGCTGGACACCGGCCACTGTGGTGGTATGGGTAAGAATTTTTCTATTACACAGTAAAATGAGGAAGGTGTCATTTGGGGATGGCAGAGTATTTGAGTTTCAGTGTTACTAGAGAAGCAATAATTAATCACAAAATGTAAGTCTTGTTTCCTGTTCTACAAAATGAGTTTGTAAAAAAATCATAAATTGATAAATGTACATGCCAGCTTTCATTAAAGCCATCATGATTCAGTCTCTGCAGAAGTAAGCTGTCTCAAACATACTCTGCCTTGCTTCCAACTGATGCCCCTCTGTTTTACGTGGGGTTGTGTGCGGTGTCTCTAATGGCTTTGTTCCTCTGCAGGCTGAAGACTCTGCCCAGGCCCAAATTCTCTGTGTGCGTCCTGGGAGACCAGCAGCATTGTGACGAGGCCAAAGTTGCAGAGTTGCCACACATGGACATTGAGGCTCTCAAGAAGCTCAACAAGAACAAGAAGATGGTCAAGAAGCTCGGTACGAAGTTGGCGTCATGACCCATGAGACGAATGATTTGTAACGATTTAAGTGCAAAGGCTTCTTAAAAAAATTAATCAGTCTTGTTGTAGTGTTAATATTAATTTGTAGTCTTATTCCTGGGTCAAATGTCCTTGTTAGATTTAGTCTGACATCAGTAATCGTATTAAACATTTCAGTCAGTTTAGCCAAAATATGACCTTGTTTCTTTCTCCCAAGTGCTATCGACACTGTCAATTGCTCATTTGAATTATTCCTAGTCCTCCTGACTGCTCATTGTGAGCTGCTGCTGTAGTCGTGATATAGTTAATATATTTTAGTAAGTAGAACTGCATTTTAAAACAATATTGCATGTTATAGTAAGCGTCTAATGGCGATTTGTGTCCTTTAAGTCACGGGTGGGGGTGAGGTGTTTGAGGAACAGTTTCTTTCTTTTGTAACAATATTATCTCTTTTCTGTTTCCTCCTATAGCCAAGAAGTACGATGCCTTCCTGGCCTCAGAATCTCTGATCAAGCAGATCCCTCGTATCCTTGGTCCTGGGCTGAACAAGGCCGGCAAGTTCCCCTCCCTGCTCACCCACAATGAGAACCTGAACACCAAGGTGGATGAGGTCAAATCCACCATCAAATTCCAGATGAAGAAGGTACGTTCGGCAGTGCTCAAATATCCATGACGCTTTAATGGCAGTTCACTGTAAATCTGTCTTTTAACTGAAATTAATGAATCTACTTTGTGCTGTAGGTGCTCTGTCTGGCTGTGGCTGTCGGACACGTCAAGATGACTGAAGATGAGCTTGTGTACAACATCCACCTGGCTGTAAACTTCCTTGTGTCTCTGCTGAAGAAGAACTGGCAAAACGTGCGTGCCCTCTACGTCAAGAGCACCATGGGCAAACCCCAGCGCCTCTACTAAAGGACAGATTTTCTATTAATAAATGTGGAGATGCTCCAAAGTTGACTGTTTCTGGGAGTTTTTCTTGTGAGATTGAACATTTTCATTGAGTTATCTTCATAGAAATCTTCAATATTTTGAGTTTCATGTATTGGCAAAGAATTTAAACTACGACCATAAATGCTTAACATTGTACCCAGTAATGTAATTATCTTGTTTCATAGTTGGTCTAATCATTTTGCAAACATACTTATTTATATCGTTATTGTATTATTAGGCTTCTATTGTAATTTATTCATAAAAGTATTTAACTAAATGCATGGGAATAAAACCCAGGAGAAATATAGTGAAGCTCGTTTGTTCTCAGATAAAAACTTTTAAAACTGGACAATGCGTTGCTTGTGATCAGTAGATTCGTTATGAGATTGTGACTGATGAATTCTTGATGCCTCAGTGCAGTAAAATCTCCATTTTAATTTATTCTAAGCCTAACTACTACTTTGAGGTGAATGCAACATGGATATCTACAAAACTGATACGCTGTAGTTTTTGGGATTAACGCAACGAAGTCTTGATCAGACCGACCCTAGTTCAGTAACCTCTGAAGCTCTGAAGTATTATCAACCCGGTTGAGCTCCCTCTGCACTTAATACAGAATTATCCCTCATGTTAATTAACTGCAGATGTGTCTTGAAGGAATCGAACTTGTGACTGAAAGTGACGAAAGAGGTGCGGATGGAATTGGTCATTTTTCCAAATAACAAATTCTTGCAGACTAATGTAAATGTTTACAATAAATATTACCAACACAAAGTTATATTTCTGTGTGGCCTGCTACCTAATGATCCGCGGCCCGGTACTGGTCCTATGGTTGGGGACCCAAGTAATTGCAGAATACAGTGAATGTTTAAAATCAGTAAAGTGCCCTGTACACTCCTTTGACAGGTACTGTGTCAATTTAAGGGTAATAAAATATCCCCTGTCACTTTACCTGAAGTGTTTTTAGAGGAGTGTATAGTTAGGAGCCAAACGTTAGCCGACCATCTTGAAATGATAGTTGATTCATCCTTTGGGACCAGATGAGACGCACTTTGTCACCAAGGGGAACATTTCCTCGGGCAATAGTGCTACAAACGGCTGCATTCAACAATCCACAGCCAACAAAGCAGTGAAGTGGTACTCCAGAGACAAAAAGATAAGTAAAATATTGCACATGTAATATCAAATATATAGACATTATACAAATATGGAGAGAAATCATAAAAACCATAATACTTAATTCATAGAACTAAATACAAGAGTGCCTCCTTCCTATGAAATGCATAGGTAACAGGTACAGCCTCGGCTACCCATGAGCCTCTTGGGGCAGTCGTCCTGTGCTGCTTTGACTGTGGATCTCTTAATGGGATTATCTATTCTCAGTGCAGGAGAAGGGCCGAGGGAGAAAATAAACCAAACACGGACAGAAACTCAGAATATATTTGTGTTTCCAGCAACAATAAAAACTTCGCTTTTGACTGTGAGGAGAATTTAAATAATAACCGTTTGTTTAACCTGAGGAACACATTTGGATTATTCTTGTGAAAACAGCATCTGATGAAGAGATGAACGCTCAGGTGAGTTGAATAATCTACCAGCTGTCCTACCTGTTCCTGTTTATACTGAGGAATAGAGGTTATGTTTCTAAATGTTGAAAGCAAACACATCACTTATTGTGAATGTGATAACTATTGTTACCTTTTCTTTATCTTATCAGGGAAATATATTCATAAAGCAACATTTCTTAATTCAACCCTATCTTTTCAATTGTTTTCAATTGAAATTGAACGTTAGCTTGAGTCTCTAAAATGTGTCACAAATAAGAAATGCATGTAAGAATCTAAAACTTACTATTTATATTACATTCTGATGTAGTCAATACATTTTATTATTTCGTTATTATTGAAATGCTATGACTGATTGTTTGTACATAAAAAGTTATGTTTCTGAACTAATTTCAGCCTGATGAAGAGACAAACAGTCTGCCCCGCATGCTGCTGGACAGTGAGGACTCTGACGAAGGTAACAGCTTTGAAATGTTCATAAAAAAGTCCAGAAACCAGTATCATTGCTCTACATGTAAACGGGTCGTATCTCTACAACAGAAGTCAGTCAAGAGGAACCGGCACTCACAAGCTGGAACGAGCTGTCCATCATAGAGCGTGTCGGCCTCAACAGGTGACACCATAACAGATTTATCAAAGTTTAACATGAGTTAATCTGACTTTTCATCACACTTTCTCCTGTCTTGTTTTCTGACAGTGTGGAGATGTCAGAGAAAGATCTGGAGGTAAGTAAAGTGACATACAACACATGTTTCAAACAACACGGAACCCACAGTCCCCGTCCTGTAAAAACCTATTCAGAAGTTTAGCTTTTAAAGACCCTTATAAACTGGAGGAATGATTAAAGCAAGCAACACCTGTTTCAATGCTCATATGGACACCTGACTAGTGTTTGAAGACAGACTTGAAAAAGTGTGAATCTATCCTTTAATGTTTTAATTCTAACCTTTTGTGTATCGGGGGTTTTAACGAGTGTGGCTCTTGATTTTGTGCTGCACATGTTATCATTTAAACCATAAAGAATACATCTTAAAACCTCACAAAACATAAGCATCTGACATGTAAGGGTGTAATAACTGGTGTTGCTCGCAGACGGCCTTCTCTCAGATCGCTCTGGCCGTCCGCTGTGATCAGTACACGCTGAAGCAGAGGCTGCAGGCGGAGGAGCACGCGCGCAACTTGGCTGAGGAGAACATCCAGCTGGAGCTGACCAGAGGCAGGGAGACCCTGGAGGTGCAGTAAATGACACGTGATGTGTGAAATAAGCTTTAATGACACCACCAGAGGGGCAGGTGCACGTGTGTGTTTGTGTTTTCAGACGCTGAAGGGCCTGTGTCTGGACAGTAGGCGCAGTGAGATCCTGCAGAGGCTGGAGCTGTCTCTGGACATCCTCACTGGGACTGTGGAACGAATCTTCAACACAGCCGAGGTGCTCGGCGCTGTGCACCAGGTACACTGAGGCTCCTGTGCTCCTGTTTTATTTTGGGTGGCTCAATTTAAGACTTTGGTTTCCAGGCTGTGGGTCAGGGCAGCAAAAAGGGTCCCAGAATAACTCTTTTATTCATGATTATTAGGTAGTCTGAAATTATTTATTTTCTACAGTTCACTGTAGATACTTTTTTTTTGCCACTCCATTGTTTTTGTCGGCTTCTTCTAAAAGCTATGTAGAACATAAAGATCATGTAAACTTAATAAATAAATACATCTTCTATTTAGCCTGTGTTTGGTAGGTGGCACGTGCTAATTTAATTCCCTGATATGCAGAAACAAAAAATCCAAAGCATAACATACGCACACCACATCACATGATGTTAGAAGACAAATAAAACACAAAGTTTTGCTTTTCTCTTGTGAAAATCTCAATGCTTTCACCTCTTTAAAGGAAAAAAATAACCTTTTTGGTTTAAAGATTTATACATTTCTATTCATGACTTAATGAATGATTCATAAAATCATTCATTAGTGTGGAAGCCCACAGTGTACAATAGGACACCAGGGATACTTTTTAAATGCTTGACCATCATTAAAGCCTATTAAAGATTTACTCTATGACATTAAACTATACACATGAAGGATATATAAGGCACACATGAGATAAAGATAACAGGTAATAAATAAGTACAAAATATAAGCAATATGAAGTATAATAAAATACATGTGAAATAAGATTCACTAAATAAGCAGCACAGCTGTGTACACCAACTCTCTATTCTCTGTTCATGCATTTCAATATCATAATATTGATCTGCAACACATTATAAATGTATTACATTAAAGCTTTTAAAAACAGCTAAGATCTTTGGCTTTTTTTCCGTGATATTTTATTTTCCTGTCTGATAGGAGGCTCGAGTGAGTCGTGCAGTCGAGCTGATGGTGGCTCACGTGGAGAACCTCAGGAGACGACATGACAGAAGCGTGGCAGACCTGGAGGAGGCCAAGAAGACGATCCAGCAGCAGAACCCCTACAGAAACATCATCGACCCCAGAGCATCGCCAGGTCTCTGGTATTCTGTCTACAGCTGTTTGTCTTGTCCTGCCATCATGTGCAACATTTGACTGAATCTCTTGTTCTAGATCCAGAGGAAAGTGACGGCAGAAGAAAAACCCTTCAGCAGGTATGCAGATATTTGTCTTATTGAGCCATCTATTACACGTGCAACTACCTTTCCATCACTTCAACTGCCTTTTATTTATGTTCTTTCAGAACAGTGGTCGTCGCAGAGTCAGCATAACACTAATTCCCAGCCAAATCCAGGTAGGGCGGTCTCTTTAGTGAACTTCTTTCACAAATGTTATCATCCAGAAACCCAGATGAGTGTCACCCTCTTTGTCTCTACAGGAGAAGATAAAGAGGAAACGAGCTACGAGGTCCTTCAGCAAGGATTCCTTCCTCACCTGCTCGTCTTCCCACCCGAGCTTCGAGTCCAGCTGCTCTCCCATGACCAATGACGACGACTACTCCCTGGACGACAGGTTAACTAGAGACTCAATGTTTACGTTTTGTATCTGGGACACATGTTCAGCAAGTGTGCACCACCTGATTTCCCTTTTCTTTTCTTTTTTTTCCAGGCCACTGGATCCAGATGAAACTCCGCCAGAAGCTCCAGCTGCTGAGCTTCCTCCACCTCCCACCCCCGATCCAGAGTGCCTCCCATCAAAACAGCTGACCACCAGAAAAATACAAAACCAAAGGTCTGGAATCACTGTTCATGGACGAAATAGCAGAAACACTACATGTGATGAAGCTTTTGATCTTTTACCGTTTATGAAGTATTACTTTTCTTTGACAAGAGTGTAGTTAATAACCTTTATCATTAATGCTGTTAGTAAACCTGTGGTTGTCCTGCTGGGAAAAAAGTCTAATTGCAAGAGCAACAATACAAGTTTCATGTTTTATTAAATGTTTCGGTTTCATGAGAAGCAAATTATTACATATTTTCAGTTTTTAAGACAACTTACAAAGAGGACAGATGAATCGTTGGTACTTTAGTCACAAACTTGCAAAATCATTTCAAGTAACGCCTCAAAACCTCATCATGGCAGCTCACAAACAGACCTTCAGGAGTTGTAGTTGAAGGACTGTATCTGTCCTTGTTGCAGTGTGAATGTGTCTGTTGATATGCACCACTAAAGCACAATTGAGAACTGAAATGTTAAAGGTATTAAGGCTCTTGCATTATTACCCATCGCTGTCTTATAGAGATCCCTGTGTATTCATTGAATTTCAAAATCTTAAATATTTCAGTTAGCATTAGTAGGCCTACATGGTGCATATTCTTACACACATTTAATTTCATCAATGTATCAAATGAATACTCGTTAGTTTCTAGGATTGTTTTTTAATATGTATAAATATCTATTTAATTCTCTATCTTGTCCTTTTTGTTTTGTCTGTGGGCGTGGGAATAAATGGAACGATGACTAAAAGCAACAGTACTAACTACAGCCTTAAAAACACTATCAGTAAAAGTTAGTTCCCGTTGTTTTGTCCACCCTTTGTAACTTTTTGTTGACGCTGTACTGGAAAAATGTCTTTGTTACAGTTCCCCTTTGGATACTTTGCGACAGCGACACAAGGGCAAAGCTGCGTTAACAAAGAAAAAAGCAGACAAGGATAAAAAGAGGACAAATGTTCACCGACAGTTTTCTGTGAGCACGTAAGTCAACATGTTTTTTTTTTAAAAAGACACTGTGATGATGTTTCCTGCGGACACTGACTGACTGCTCTCTTCAGGTGTCGATCTTTGTGGAGAAAACGTCCTCTGGCTCACTGGCTGTATTGCTGCCGTGCGCTCTTCTGCACGTACCTGTTTGTGCTTTTCTGTGTCGCAACAATGACGTACTTCTTGTTGAAGCACCACGATGAAGCACCTGCGCCATGAATATCATCATCGGGACGTTGTCTAAAGTCATGTGCATCACTCTTTGCATATGAACATAAAACATTTTATGTTTGAAATACTTTGTGTTCTTTTACCTTCTAGTTAACAAAGCCACACACTTAACTTTCAGCTGTATTTTTTTATTATAAATATACAAAACATATCAAAACTGATACAATCACTTGGTTAGTAAGAAAACACCAAACTGCAGTGAAGACATCAAACCACCGTTTAAAGCATCAGTGACTGATTATTAAGAGTTAATAGCAAACGTTAAGATTCACTTCACCTCAAGGCTAGATGTTAAGTTTGAACTATATTTATATAAAGAAGCGCAAAGCATTTCCAAAGGTCTATCAACATTTTAGCAATATATATTTATATTTATTTTGCAAGAGGGAAACTCTCATCAGCAGATAAATATAGTATAATATAATAATTATATTAGGAATGGGGAAAATGATTTGAAAACTACTGTAGAGGAATTTCATGTGCAAAATGTGTGCCAGACACAAAGAAACTCTTGAAACCACAGCAAATGTGATTTAAATCTGTTTTGTATGAACCTAAATTCACTTCAGAAATTTTAGAAACATCTATTAGAAAACAATTTAATATAAATAAAACTGGCATACCACCTTACATTAAGTTTAAATTAAAAGACGAGAGAGAAATGTGCTGATCGGGGAACCGATAGGTCCGCGTTTTCAGCATCATGTCAACATACGATCTCACAGAGAGTCCAAAGCCTTAATAAATACAGAGATAAATAGAGAGGAATAACACGCTTCCTGCTGAACACACTACAGAGCAGCAGAGCGCTCAGTTACACCTGGCTCACAATTTCAGCATCCTCTGCAATGAACCACTGGACTGGAGTCCCGTCTGCAGCTCTCTGGAGAATCACATGACTCAAACCCTGTGAAAACAGGAATTCAGTGTTCATCTTATGCATTCTGTACATAAATATATTGTATATCCGGTTAGTTGGTCAAAAAAACATTAATCAGCAATTATTTCAATAATCAATTAATAAATGTTTGAAGCAAAAAGGCCAAATAATGTAATGTTTCCAGCTCCTGACATGTGAGAGCTGTTAGTTCATTGATTGCACTTTGAAAGTTCAACGGCAATCAAGGTCAAAGTTGAAATAATTTGAACTTTGTAGGGCAGCGCCGCTCTCTCCAGAGGAAAACAACCCCGCAGCCAGCGCAGAGTGCTTTTAGCGCTGATCATGTGAAAGCAGCTTTAGAGGAAAGAGAGCATCAGTAGAGAACAGACCCTTAAGATGTCATTCTTTAATGATCCTTTTTTGTTTTTATTGGTGCCTTTTGTGTTCAGTTTAATGTTTCATTTGTTCAATAAACTAAATAATTTGCTTCACTTTGTTCAACAAGCCATTCGTTGTGCTTCAGCAGTGTACTGCAAGCAGCAGAAAGGTAGAACCGAGCACACTGCGATATCTGTTTATCTTGAGTAATATCATTATCGCAGTCTTCAACAACATTATGGAATATTATCGTGCAGTCCTAATTAACATGGTTAGAAACTGAATATTGGGTTCAGATGTCAAACCAAGACATTTGAAAACGTCATCTTTGAATCATATTTCATTGATTTCTGACGTTTTATAGACCAATTAATCGATTTATCAGGAAAATAATCGACAGACTTGCTGCAGCCCGAATGTATATTAGAAGTCTTGTTTTTGAAAACATTATCAGTACCTGTTTGAATGGAGCCAGGTGAGGTGAGGTGGGGCTCCTCACATTCAGGGAGCTCTGCTGATCCACACAGCCTGGCCGTATCTTCTGCAGCTGATTCCTCTGATGCCAGGACTTCAACTCCTCTGACACAATATCCCTGGGCAGCAGCCTGAAGGCGTGGTTCGGGTACTCCTTCAGTGAGGGCGTTCGCACAAGCCTGGTGTAAGGTGGAGGGGGCTTTAGGATTCCCCTTGGGAACGATGCTCCCTCCTGCCACTGTCCCTGCCGAGGGCTGTGTGCCACAGGAGGAGACGACAGGAAGAACTTTCCAACGTCTGGGTCTTGAGGGGAGAGGAGGCCTTCTTCTGCCATCGCCCTGGTGTAGCCGGGGCTGGCCTGAGACTGGTTGTTGTTATTGGGTGAACTGGAGAAGCTGGAGAGCCCTTTCTTTTGTGCTCCGAAGTGGAATCCGTAAGGGGGCGGGCAGAGCTTCGGGATCTCAGTGGGTCTTTCCCTGCCAGGAGAGCTAATGTAGGAGGAGGACGAGTGCTCCGAGCTGCTGTCCTCCGAGCTGGACTGGTAAAGACGCATGGGAGAGTACTCTGGAGAACGCACCATGAAGTCAGCCACGCAGCGCCGCTGAGGCAGCCTGGCTCGCCCTCGATTTTTCTCTGAGTTGAGGCGCTCCATGTCAGCAGGTGGCTTACTTTTGGGAAGTCTGAGGAGACATATCATGTGGAATTATAAAATTATAATACATGTTGTTGTTAAAACTGTATGTAAGTATGTTAAAGTTGTATTAGTTGAAATGAATGCTCTTTGTGCATTAGTGTACTTATGAATCTGACTTCTCTGTATACCTGAAGGACTGGGAGTACTGTCGGCGTACGTGCAGCTCCGGGGTGGAGGGGGCGCTGGTGGAGTGGTTCTGACGCAGGGCCGCGTTCTTTATAAACTGCGACAGAGGAATTATGCTCTCTGCAGATATCTGGGTTCCTGCTGGACTACTGCACACAACAAAAACAGAAAGGATGATGTGAGATTTGAACACTGACACCAAGCACCTTGTTTTTCTTTTATCTTTTTATTGCTCTCTTATAGCAAAAAACTGAAATGAAAATAAACAACATTCTTCAAGAAAAGCTTAAAATTAACTGAAATTAACTGAATTGATACTAAGTAAAAATGAACGTTGGTGTATTTCATATTTAGTTTTTTAGCTATAATATATCACCAGCACCAGGGGACAGCATGATCTAAAAAACGGTCAAAATAACAGTCAAAAATAAAATAAAATAAAAACTAACACACACTCTACCCAGTGCAGTCGTGTATTCAATGGGTTGCTATCACATGTTGAGACTCCTACCTGGACCTGCTGCTGCCAGCAGACTGAAGGTTTGTGGCCTTCTGGTAAGGCTGATCCAGACTGGACTCCTTCCACGGAGAGTTCTGGATGGGAGAGCGTTCGAACTCCACACTGAGCTGGCTCGATGACTGCTGGGACGACTGCAGGGTCGTGGCTGACAGCTGGAGGGGATCTGAATGGGAAGTGCCCAACCCTGGAGGAGCGAGAGAGGCCGGGGGGGTCTACATCTGTGGACGATCACAGAGAACATCAAACAGTCGGCATCATGCTGCTCCAGAACATCTCCCATCTACGTTATCGATTACATCCTTCTAATTCACACATATGGACGCACTTTCTATAATGCATCATAAACATACCTATGATCTGCTTATAGCACTGTATAATTATAGTTACAAGCACTCATACATATTTAAAATGTAATGCTTTATACAACAACAAATTATAAAGCATTTTGTAATGACTTAAGGTCAAGTATCATAATATTTCAAAAATGGTTTATTTTCCATCTTCTTTTTTGCAAGGTGTATTATAATACCTATCGTTTTATTATAATATAATATTTTAATAATGCATTATAATCATACACTATAAGCAGTACAATCATATAATGCATTATAAGTATGTTTATAATGCATTATAGACATGGGCTTGCAAAAATATGTTAGTGAGTGACCAGCAAATTATGAAGTATTATGATCCTTATTACCTTATAAGTCATTATGAAATTCTTTATAATGTGTTTTGATCAGTGTTGTATAGCAGTTTGAATATTTATGCATGCTTATAACTATAATTGTACCGTGCTATAAACAGAATATAATGCATTATAAGTATGTTCTTTAAACATTATAGACCTGAGTGTCATAGAAAGTCCTAGCCATACTTTTATTTACTCTATGTCTAAATCTAAGCATGTTTGTCAGAGTGATGATAATCTTCAAAGCTTATGTTTATAAATTAACTCCCCACTCACCATCATCCAGGGCCACCACGTCAGACAGGGAACTGTCATCAGACATGCTCAGATCTGCAGACAGAGAGGGAACATTATAAAAGTGTCCATCAAACCCACTGAATGTGTTCGTGAGTGCAGTGCACAGTTTGGCCTGCAGAGGGCGGTCGTGTCCCTCACCTTTGTTTTGGTTGTTTGAGATGCTGATGCACGGAGAGTTGCACTGGCTCTTGATCCTTTGCTGGAACACGGCCTCCTGCAGATCCTTCACCTTCTTCTCCTCCCTCTTGCACTGCTGCAGCCGGCTCTTCTTCTGTGGTTTACTGAGCTTGTCCTCCTGGGAGAGTTTGCGGGCCGCCTCATAAATCTGCCGCTGAAGAGCCAAGTCAGTTTCCAGCAATTGCAGCTCTGAATCCTAAAATAAAAACAGATTCTGACATTTAGTTTTTGAATTGTAATCGCTTTCTTTCCACAAAAATAGCAAACACTGAGGCCCCTACCTGTGTATCCAGATGGATCAGACCTTCGTCGAGCTTGAAGGAAGCTCCAATCCTCCTTCTGACCCGGGGTAGCTTCTCATCGGGCATCAGAGGATAGTCTGAGGGCAGCTTACCAGTCAGCTCCTGTGAATTCAAAATAAAAGAGATTACAAAAAGGGGGAAAGTGTAACCCTTACACACAAAATGCAAGTATAACTAATCCTCACAATCTGTAGAACTAATCAAAGCACACAGTAATATATTGGTAGGATGTAGATATTATCATCTAAAAATGACTTACTGCCTCCCTGATGCAGAGCTGCCTGAGCTCCAGCAGGCAGAGCTCCAGACGCTCCTCCAGCGACTGGTGCTTCAGCTTCAGGGCTCTGGTGTGTGTGGTCAGGTCCTTCACTGGGGACGTGGGGCTGTCTGGAACTGCAGCGAATACACAGAAGATCAGATTATTGTCTCTGATCTTAGATCAGGCTTTCCTCATCATGATCTCTACCAGTCATTGAAATAAATTAACTTTTCAATATTATTACTGTATATCATTTATACAATTTCTCTATGGATGACCCAGGAATTCTTTCATTCCATCTGGCATTACATTTTATAACAAACATACTTGAAATGTTCTTTTTGTGTTCCTATACTGTGAGTCAAATTCACTTTGGGACGATAAGGTTAATCAAAAATAGCATAAAATGTTAATGAATCTTAAAAGTGAGCCATTAAAAGATAAATAAATATGCTGTTTTCCTATCAGAATTTCTATTGTTGTGTGTTATATTGATTATGCAGCCCTACTCTATACTCTAGACATGACATACGTGGAAATCAGATGTTGTATTTTTTGGTGATCTTCTTACCAGAGTGCACAATAATCCCACTGTCAGTGTCACTGATCTCCTCTTTACTCTCGATGGCCGTCATCTCGACTATTAACCTTTTTGAAGAACCTGTTGAAATAAGCAGATATGACTTAGATTTGTAAAAATAAGATTGATTACTTATACAGATTCTCCTGTTGTTTTCCCACCACATGGCTTCATTCATGCTCCCTGCTGCTGCTTTACGTAACAAAAGTGAAAGACTGGCGAGTGTCCTTTCACACACTTATCCATGCAGCTCTCCATCTCCCCCCTCCTCCTCCTCCACCTCTTTCTCCCTCACAAAAGAGGCAGACCCCCATGGTTGACTCGGCACATGTGCGGGGCTTAATCCGAATCCTGGTGCCATGGTGATGGGGCACAGTGCGGCTGGCTAGGGGAGCGTGTCGCCATGAGGCGTGTCAGAGGGCGTTTAAAGAGCCCGGACCCCGAAAAAGAAAGCAGATGGCAGCGGGAATTACCCCACTCATGGACTGCACCTGTTCCCCCCACGCACCCCTCCCTTTGCTCCTATTCAACCAGTGTCCAGAAAACCCTCTGGGGGCTTTGAAGTGGAAGAATGTCTCAATGCTGGGCTTGTTCACGCAGCATCAGATCACAAGGTCCCTGCTGACTCCTGTGCAACACTGCCCATTTCACTAACACACTTTCACAAACAGCACAATTCATGTTTACGGCCCACTCTGTTCCATTGCCGTCATCAGATGTTTGGTGGACAGCAACAAGAGGAAATCAATAACAAACAACAAATTGGAGAAAACATGTATCTGTGTGTGGCTGTTTTGGTGAAATCTCAATTCTTTTTAGGTCAAGTAATTTCTTACTGCTTTCACATGACTTCTCATCCCCCTAGACTTCTCCTAAAGAAGGTCGAGCAGATCAAAAGGGACAATGTTACAGGCACTAACATGATTAAAGGATATTGTTAGCCTCACTAATTACTTCAATGATAACTCCTAGAGTAGTTTCATCATGCAAACACAGCTCAGTTGAGAAGTAAATGATTAGTCAGGAATAGGGCTGAAACTCACGATTATTTTCATTATCAATTAATCTGCAGATTATTTACTAGAACAATCAATGATATTCAGTTCAATGTGACATAAAACAGAGAAAAGCAGAAATCTCCATATTTGAGAGCATGAAAACAGCATTTTCTGCCATTTGTGCAAGATTTAGCATTATTTTTACTGACTAATCGTTGCATCTGCTGTCAGAAATAATGGGGAAGCAAGTTGACATGAAAACACACTCCACATGAATGAATGTGATCCATGTATAATCCTCAACTCTTGTCTCACCCGTTATGTTTGGAGATTGGTATCAGGCCTTTTCCTGTAGGGACCAAGAGGACTCAGAGGTAGACAGGATATTATTGTGTATCTCATAGCCTGACCTATTCACCACCGCAACTCATGTGAACTGACGCAGCTATGAGCAGCTGTATCGTACAATGAGGCACAGGCAGCTCGAGTCAGTAAAACAACACTGCAACAAAGGTCCTGTATCCACCAACCGGCCTCAATAATCTGCTGTGGGCGCAATATCTGCTGACAACTCTGCTTCAGGCCTGAGCACAATGTTGGGCCAATATTGAGACAAGGCTGCAGAGAGAGATGGGGAAAGGAACAGTGCTGAGTTTTAACTGGGTGAGGTCGAGGCCTGCTGTACGCTCAGACACATTGCTCCATGTTGCAGCAATCTAAAACTAAAGACGTCAACAGGAATCCAGCCTGGTAATCAGAGACAGGCAGGGTAATGTGGGATTTACCAGCTTACACCCCATAACTCTCTGAAGACTTTCACAAGAGTCTGTGGTCGGAGGTCTAGGCTGTGTGAGTGGGTGGGTGCATTCGGGTAAAGAACAGATCTGACTAGAAGTTGCTTATTGCCAAGACGTTGATGCTATTTGTCATAACTTACATAAAAACCTGGAGTCGTGGGAGTGTTGATGGAGAGCCAAAAAGAACAATACTTTTTTTTGATTGAGTGTAACCGGAAAAGCAGTCCATTTCCTGGAGGAATAGTTGCTGATAGCACAGTCTCCACCCGGCTTGATTGATGTAGTCAAAACATCTTAATTGTGGCACATGTGATCACAACGCTAATGACGACTATCTAGGAACGTGTAAGCTGACCATCCCATCCATCCTCACTGTTCAGCAGACTGTGACAGTGTAACATCTACGGAAGTGGGTGTTTATGGCAAGAGATCATGATGTGGACTCACTGTCTCCCAGACTTCCCCCACCACCCTTTCCCATGAGCCTTTGGAGCTGCGATCTCCTGGAATGCGGCCACCACCGCCGCGCTCATTACCACTGTGGTCGGCCCTGGAATTACCGATGGGGACCAGCCTCGCCGAGGAAACAGTGAGGGATGCCTGAAACCAGACCGAGGCCTGTTCAAACCCTGTAATTAAGACTCTCCACTGAGTGCTGATACTATGGAAGAAACCAAACGACTTTACAGCATGCCTTATTTCAGAGTCTGACGAAAAGCCAAAATCCATTCAGCAAAATGGGTACACTCTGCACACAATATGGGCTGCTGGAAGAAAAGTGCATCGATGTGGGGGACCGGCAGGAGAAAAAAAATGAAGTGTTGTATTACGAAGCTGGAGTCAGATCTTTGTCTTAAGAAGCAGCGTTGAGTGTGGAAACTCCAGAGACTGCAATAAAAAGTGGTGGAAAGTAACTAAGTACACTGTACTTTATACTTCTACTACATTTTAGAAGCAAATACTTTTCACTCCACTACATTTATGACAGCTGTAGTTACTTTGCAGAGTCAAATTATTGATTCAAAATATAACAAATTTATAAATAATGATGTATTTTTATGCATTAATGCATCAGGCAGTATATAAAGTAGCCCCACCTGCAACATTAAACAAATTAATGCATCAAAATGTATAATCCAATAATATAATATATATGTTCTAAAATGGGCCATACTGCATATGAGTACTTTTACTTTTGGTACTTTAAGTATATTCTAACGGTAATACCTTTGTAAGTTTATTAAGTAAAGTTTTGGATACAGGACTTTTACATGAGTATTTCTACACTGTGGTATTATTATATTTAAGTAAACGTAGCAAAATGCAGTCAAGAGGCTGTGATAACATAAAACGCCAAGGTTATTATTAAGAGCACTGTCTGTATCAAAGACTGAAACACTGTCAGCCTCTTTCTTCATCTTCTTCTTTGTCATATCAACACTGTTAGGAAGTGCAGGGGTCTTAGTTTTCTAGCAGAGACAATGCAGGGGTAATAAGCACCATATCGGCCTGCGCTCAGTCACTGGAGGCCATATGCTGGCCAGACACACCAGCTCTGTCACAGCCAAACGACAGCGTAAATATAGAGGGCAAGAAGAGATGCTCCATTGTTCTCCAGAGGCTGAAGGGCTGACCAGGGATCATGACACCTTGTCCCTCTGAGTCATCATTTCTGAGGCCTCTGAATGGACAATGATGGTCATCTCGGGCTCCTGTGGCAGGATGTGGTTACAGCTTTTCACCCACAAGTACCCACCGTTTACAAAAGAACTGGGGGACTCCGGGGGCATAACCACACCGAGGTGTTGTCTTTAGCACCACGGTAGCACTGCATGTCTGTCAACATGTGGACTGATGGAGATTTTGTTTATTCTGCTGCTGCCACCAACCAGCCTGCTGCCCCAAATAAATCCTACAGAGTTGTTAATCAGTGAAAGCAACCTGTTCATATTGATGGTACAGTACGGAACAAGTATTGCAGAGACTTCCAGATTGTAGCTGTTTTGTATTCATTCATCATAATTGCTTAGTCTTGAAAGTTGTGATTGTGAGGAGCTTTAACTCTTTGTATATCTACATACATTTATTGTATAGTTTTTTAAAGAGCAGTGGTGGAAGAAGTACTCAGATCCTCTTATAGTACTAAACATGGTAAATATCACACAATTTAAAATCCTGTGTGTAAGATTTTAGTTCAATAAAAATACAGCGGTATTATGAACACAATGTACTTACATTATCAAAAGTAAATGCGTCATACTTTCTGTATGTTTTGGATTTAAAGTATGTTAAGTGACTGGTAACTACAACTGTCTTCAAATAAATGTAGTTAAATAAAAAGTAGTGTAGAAGTAGAAAGTAGCAGACAAAATAACGTTACCTCATAAATGTAGTTAAGTACACAACTTGAGTCAGGCCTTATCTTAATTACATTAATTCCATGTTTTTAAGAGTTATATACAGCCTAAATAGCAAATTAACGGTTCTCTAAAAAGTTTACCGACCTGTAACATCATCCCTCGCCTCACACACCTAATGCTAGCTTAATACCGGGAGTACTAATGTTGCTGCTAATGTGTTTTCCCTTTAAATATAATGTTGTTAAGCTACAGAAAGTATGTTGTACTCACCTTGAGTATATTCTCTGCTCCTCTACAGCATCTTCTCTGACTTTCTCTGCTCAGATGTGAGAACGACGCTTGGGACATCTGTTTCAGTCAACTCCACTGTCTCGGTGAAGGGGGAATCATTTAATGCATATTTGCTAAAATGTTTCTTTGGTAACTAATTTCTTCTTATATTTACGTCAAAGGGTATTGTATATCTCTTTACTATCTTAAAACTATTTGTTTTTACTCAAGTAAGTTTTTAACAGGAAAAGTAAATTGATCGGTGCCTTTGATCTCCCCGGACTCTTTAGAAATGGTTTTGCCCGTCATTGCTGACTCTCCAGACACGCTCTGCTTATATTGACACAGCACGCGACTCACTGAGGGGGCTTTTAATTTGGAAAGAGGCACAAAAGAAGAATGGCCGGAGGGAGAGACAAGTTTTGGTAAAATCCAGGACAGCTGGTGAGTAAGTGGTGGTGGTAAAAACAAGACCACACTCACCTCTTCCTTCCGCCATGATGATGATGAAAAATGGTGTTGTTTGTGCCAAGATGTGCCACCCATTCATCTAAAAATACATAAAAACATAATTATATTGTAGAGATGGATGCATGCTACTTTTGATTGCTGACTCACATTATTTCTACTAAGCTATAAATGGGCTACTTGCAGTGGTGGAAGAAGTACTCAGATCTTTGACTTAAGTAACATTAACAATAGCTAGGTGTCAAATAGGCCTACTCTGTTACAAGTAAACGTCCTGCATTCAAAATGTTACTTTAGTAAAATTATAAAAGCATCTAAATATAGGCTACTTAAATTAGGCCTAGCAAAAGTAAAAGTAGTCATGATGCAGAATCGCCCATTTCAGAATCATATATTTATTATTGGACTATAATTATTGTTGTATTAATGTGTTCATCACTTTAAAAGTTGCAGCTAGTACATTTGAATCACTTTATATACTACTGGGTAGTTTAACCTATAACGATATTTCATGAAGTTTTTGTTAATTTATCATTTATATTAATAATCTAACTCTGCAAAGGAACTAGTAACTAAATCATTAAAATAAATGTAGTTGAGTAAAATGTACTACAATATTTCCCTCTGAAATGTTGTGGAGTAGAAGTATATAGAAGGAGGAAATGGAAATAGCCTACCCATGTAAAGTACAAGTACCTCTAAACTGCACTTGAGTAAATGCATTTAGTTATATTCCACCACGGCCTGAGGAGAATTTCATGCTGTAGGATGATTTTCTTGATTAGTTTATTTATGCTTACTTTAATCTTTATTGTATCATATGTTGTGGTGAAAAGTAATTAATATATTTACTCAAATATTGTAAGTGAAAATGTATATACCTTTTTATTTGATGCTACTTTTTACTCCACTACATTTCAGAAGGAAATATTGTTATTTTTACTAGCCAACGTTACTATTTTTATTTTATTTCATTTGGATTCCCTTTAGCCACTACCAAGGTAGCAACTACTCTTCCTGGGGTCCACACAAGTAAACATTACATAATGTTAAACAAATGTGCTATTAAAAATCACATCACTCCAGTCCTGTCCTGTCCTGTCCGAATTACACTGGCTGTCAATTCTCTACAGATTTCAATTTAAGGCTCTATTGATTACTTTTAAATCGCTAGACGGTCTTTTTCTGACCCTTCAGGTCAGAGAATCAAATGTTGTTAAAAGTATCACGATCCAGGCTTAAAACAAAGGTGATCATGCTTTTTACTATTTCAGCTCCAAAACTGTGGATCACACCTCCCCTCAATATCAGATTAGATTTTAGAAATAAGATTATTGGAGTCCTGTTTTAATTCATTTTATTGTACTGTGTATGAAGTTCTGTTCTATTGTTTGGTGTTGTATTCTGTGAAGCACCTTGTAACTCTAGTTTTGAAAGGAGCTATAGAAACAAAGTTATTATTATTAAAGCAAAGCATTTCCGTGTTTAGTTACTTTGCAGATTATGATTTCTCAGAGCTATTATGAACATAGACATGGATACAACAACAGTATATAAAGTAGTTTGGATTAGCTCCACCTGGACCAGCAATATTAAAATGCTGCTTACATGTTAATGTATCAGTATCAATAATCTAGTATTATGATATATAGTATATACTAATAACAATCTTAATTATTGAGTATTTTTACTTTTGATGCTTTAAGTAAACTTCGCTGATTATACTTAAGATCGGATTACTTCTTTCATCACTAATTATGTGTTGTACTTTGGGTTTTATTTGTGTATGAGTTCCAAAAATAATCTAATTGTAATTCTGAAATAACAAACAGGCTGTTTTTATTTGCCTTCATCCCTGACTATCCCAAATGTCTCCAGTGCCTTAACCAGGCCCTTGGGTATTGCTAGCCTATATATCCTGAAAGCCTCCTCCAGATGGCCTGTGCTTTCTCCTCTGGTCCCGTGATGGAATGAAAAGATCATCTAATTAAACAAAGTCCAATATCCATGTGAAAGAAGCGTGAGAGTCCTCAGGGAGGAGAGCTGCATGCAAATCAATCCCCACTGCTTTGAATTGTGTCAAACAAAACAACACATCTCTGCAAACCATAAAGCCTTTATTTCCACAGCACACGGACACACTAAAACCAAAAGTCATGACAGAAACAGATACACAAACATGCACATTTGTGGGGGATTTCTATTAATACAAAACAGTTCCGTTGAGAAATGTCTCTGTTAACAATCCCATAGTGGACTTATAGAAAGTGAAGAATTAGACGGATGTAGCCCTTTCACTCAACAAACAATAAAACATGCTCCTTTAATCCAAGAGGAAGCAGAGAAGTTGAAAAATTAAATAGAACAATGACCATAAAAAACATAAAAAACATTAACCCTCTTGTCTTCAACAAATGTCGATCCACATAATTATGAATAAAAAAACGAGCACTTCCACTCCCTCATCAGAAACAGAACTGTTACAAAGTTTTAAGAAGGATTTTTGATGATGCCTGATGAAGATCTCTGTTAGATCAAAATGCACAATTAAAATAGCTGGAAGTTTTCTGATTCTTGCCTTAGTTTGATTTTTTGTTTTGGATATGCACACCCTACAACCTGTTTATCTAAAAAATGATGAATAAATAATAAAAGATTAATAATGAGCTGGTGCCTCTGTGATGTACAACTCAGCAGTGAACATAAAGATTGGCAGCTATGGTGAGATACTGAAGGGGCCTAACTACTCAGATGTCTGTGTCCGCCTCAGGTTGTCCTTCACACGGACAAACTCTGGGATCTTCTGCTGGTTCTCCCGCTGCCTGATCTCCTCCTGCTCATACTGGAAAACAAAACACAAGTCAGTGTCATCCATGTTACCATCCAGTTAGTACAGATCAAAGGCAGTAACCAAACTTCAATCACCAAGGTTTAAATAGTATTTAGGCGTAAACACAGTTAGATTTAGCCAAGAAATCTTGCTAGTTGTTGATTTCCAGCCTCGGGGTTGTACCCCTCGTAAACGGTTCAAAGATCAATCAGAGGGGTCTCGCATTATTTAAAGGGTAAGAGTGAAGAAAAAACGTTCTGCTACAGACATTTGTCTTAATTTCTTTGCTTTTAAGATTTTTAATATCTGATCATTTGTCGTCTTTGTTGAACTGTTATTTAAATGGCACCATTTGAAAGGTGACATGGGGCCGAACTAAACACAGCTTTTTTTTATAAGGGGCCACAACCAGAAAGGTTTGGGAGACACTGATTCATCTTTAACAATGCATTGTGATTTTAAGCTTACCATACGGTTTTTTTAATGTAAGATCTAAATTTGAAAGTAAAACACTTACAGCTGTCAGATAAACACTGTGTAGTATTTAGTATTGAGTAAATATACTAACCTTCCCCTGCTAACCCCTGGTATTGACTCTGATAATCCTTTACTAACAACCCCTGTGTGTTTTGGCCAAAATGAAATCATTTGTATTCCTTTATTAATGTCTCTCATTTATGTGCTTCTGCTGACCTCTTGCATCTTCTGCTGCCTCTTGCGGAGCTCCGTCTCCAGATCTGATGGCCGCCGTTTTGCCATCTCCTCCTCCTTGTGCAGCTCCAGTCTGCGCTGCTCCAACACTCGCTTCAGCTCCGGTTTCTCCTCCAGCAGCAGGCCCCTGCAGGGTCAGTCAGAGTCACAGTTACACACACAATCCACCCTGCTCGGTTTCTAATGTTGACCCCATTAGGATCAGATAGAGGAGGTGTTTTCAGTGTTTGACCTCCTGTACCGTTTATGGCTGAGCAGCAGCTCCCGGTGCAGGTTCTGGTAGCTCGGTGCCTCCACTGAGGAGCCGTTCAGTTTCCTGAGCCGAATGCCCTCGTCCCCGCTGCAGTCTGCTGTGGACTGACGGGCCAGCCGCTGGCGGCCAACAGACGTCTCTGACGAACACAAAACAACTCATATCACTACCTGTTTACTTTGACTTTTACCTCCTCAGATCTGATCTCTAATTCTGATACAATCTTGAAATGGATGAATAGAAAAATGTTTGACACGTTAAATACCTTTTTTGTGATTTCCATATCCTGGTTTCTGTTGGTTAAAAAGTATGAAAGAATAAAAAAGAGAAGAGACACCCTGTTAGTTATTTGACAAGTACATTATTACACAGCCACTAGCTGAGCCAAACATGTTAACATTGATGAATCAAACATCTTTATTTTGATATTTGCCTGACTGGACAGGGGGTATAATTAGATACTGTAAGAGCAGGAAGGGACAGTACCCGCTGTGCTGCTTAAACAGGTGAGCTGTGTTTAATTGGAGCAAGAAAGTGACGCAACAGCTGATCAAAACATGAACACAGTCCAAGCAGTAATTTAAAAATACAATTATCTAAATATCTGCATTTATTACACTCAACAACACGGGTTGAAAATTTGGCATGACATCCTACTGTAACACAATCGGACGCATACCTCTGCCACACCCACTGAAACCAGATAACCAGGAGGAGAGGATCACATTGAGCAAGTAACAGATGGTAGATGCTGTTGTAAATCAAACATGTTTCTGCTACAAACTGCCCTGCGGCTGACCATAAGATCCCTCAGCTCTGCTCCTGGGATTCTTGGAGCTCAGAACTTTATTGTGCTTTTTACTGTTCCTGTGACAGACATAAGCCTCCAGATCCTGCCCCTCCCTGGGCTCCTGCAGAGAGTTTTGAGCTGACAGATAACCTGACGAGTGTCTGACCTGATGGAAGCCATTGTTCCAGTCAGAGCCTGCAGGGCTGGGATGGATTCAAGCAAAATCACTCCACCTAATCTCATAATTTCTCTTACTCTCTTGAACAGACGCTCTGAATTGTCTGTGAGAACATTTTAGACAAAGTATATTGTAATTCAAACAAACCACAACTGTAAACTCACTGACAGCCTGACAGAAGTCAACTTAACCTCTGACAGATGGCCACCAAACCAGACGTTGACCTGTCACTCACCAGACAAGAGTAAACGTGAAGAAAACAACTCACTTTTTTTGCAGTTGACCCCTCCATGGCAGGACGGTGGAGGTCCACTGTGTCTGTCCAGTTACAGGGTTTCTGTTTTAATCCATTGTTTAAAGAATCACACCTCCTCACATAGTCGGTCTGTTGTCTGTTTCTCTGCTGCGTCCAAGTCCAACATATTGCTGTTGGTGAGGGATCCTCAGACTCAATGTGCCACCTAGCCGTAGTCAACAGTGGTACTATGCACTGAAATCTTATTATGCCTTTCAAGATTACTGCACAACCCCCACTGGGCATAGGAGGCTAGATTAGGTAATTGCCACAGACGCAAATGCAGCTTAAGACCGACCTAACACAGCTCTATAACAAATCAACTCCAACAACAAAGACTTTCCGGCATACTAACATGCTGCTTTGTGTCGGATTTTTCACTTTATAATTGTTCTTATTGGTTGGAGGCGTACAAGTATAACAATTAGTTGCAATTACCAGTTTATGGTATTGTGTTTGCTGTATTTGAACTAATTTAGTAAATCTTTACATTGAGGTGGAAATGATCTGAACTGTGCATAATCAACATTTTCAAAACTTCTCACAGGTCACACTGCCTTAGCAACACTCTTGGTATATCTTTGTGGTTTCTGAGCAGCACTCAGTGTGTGTTTGTACCATTACAACCTGAAGTGATATGGCACAAGCTTTAGTCATGTAGTTGTTTGCTTCTTTACTTGTGTGTTTGTTTAATGAGACAATACAGCCAGAGTAATATAAATAGGGTGTCCAGCTAAATTTAATTTGCAGCCTCATTCAATTGTTAGGCCTTTAAGGGTTAAACCAACTAAACAAACACATGGATTAAACGGCTTCAGGATAAAAACAACAGAACAGCCAAAACAGACTGCATTGACCTTAACAGTAGGAACAAAGTGTATGTGTGTGAGTGCAAGTATACGACCAGTTAATTCATTCAAAACTCATCAAATGTTCACATTTGTGTTGTTTAAGCCTCTGTTTTATTTTTTTAATTGAAACCTTAAAATTAAGATTCAGTTTTTACAGTAATTCAAGTGGTTTGTGAGATGGTAGATTGATCAAATGGCAGTTTCCATGTATACTTATATACTGTATACTTATCCATATATTTATGGATATGAACATTATTTATCTCAAACCATTTCACTTGAGGTTCAGCTTTATACCTGTTTCTTGTTATAGTCTTTTACATTATTATTTAAGTAACTTTTTAAATCTTATTATATTTGTACTACTTTATTATTGATAGCTTATAACAAGATGTTAAATTTCTTCTGTGTTCATAGATTTGCTCATTTGATGGAAGAAATAGAAGAAAGAGAAAGAACGAAATGTATTTTCCATGTATGGCCACATGAGGTCGGTATACAAATATGTGCTGCTTTCAATGTCCCATGATTCCGTTCGGCTTTTAGCTTATAACCCGACCCGGATGTTCCTCATGCTCATAGTTTGAATGGCTTGTGAGTGGGACGCGTGTGTGTGTGTGTGTTTGGTGACTTTTTGTGTGAGTAAATGTGGCGTGTTTGTGTGTGAGTGAGTCTGTATTTCTCTAAAAATCTACACAGTGATCTTATTTGATCTGGTCGGAGTTTGGCTCTACTCCGATTGGAAATGATAGGAAAAGCGCCCGCGAGCCTCTATGGCGATGAGCAGCTGGCGAGATGTTAACTAGGGCCTCCACGCTTTAATGTTGTGGTCAGAGGTGATGAATTGATCAGATATACTAGTTCTGGGTGAGTTTGGGTTCATCCCAAGCTTCACAATGGACAATGAGTAAAGAGGCGATTCTGATCTAACCACAACCGAGAAGCGGCGCGAGGAGCCCTGCGCGTTATTGATCGTTTTAAAGGTTAACGTAGGAAACGTAGATGTATGGCAAGACCGCTTGTTTCAAAAACAAGATGTCTGCCTCCTTTTTTTTGCTAAAATTGTCTAAACATTTAAAGGCACTCAGAGGTTTGAGATGAATTTCATGCAGGCCTTTTAAAGGCAAGGTAAGCGTATTTATAAAATGGGGTGGGGGGGGGGGGAACAGCGGCAAACGGGAAGTAATCCTTTCTTTTGCACCCGAAACTAAAGTTGGGAGGGTCTGATTCAATGTAATAACCGCTCTACTGTTTCCATCTAACCAAGTTTCAGTTAAGAAACAACAACTAAGTAATTGTTTCGGGACTGTTCTCCCGTTTTAAAGGGTAGCTTTACCTTTTCCCAGTCTGTTAAAACAATACACGCCTTTGCGTATATACATTTAAATTGTTATTGGGTGCTGTACTTGTTACTCTTGTCCACATGGTTGTGAAGAGATACCAAAGCAAGTTTGGTCAAAGCCACTTAATGGCCTATGCAGTCTGCTTTTGGAAGAAGGAATAACTCATTAAATTTACATTGGTATGTTAGTATTGTTTTAAAACAGACTTGAAAAAATACGAATCTATTCTTTAATGTCTTATGTACCCAGCAGTATAATTCTCTCATTTATGCAACCTTTTTTCATCTGCCCCCTCCCCCCCCTTTAAAAACAAAAACAAAAACTATCTTTTCACTCAGTTTATCAGGTACACATGGCTAGGACAAATTTCGTTTAAACGCAACACCTTGCAATAAATCTTACCCTAATGACCAGTTTCTAATGTGTCCTCCCCATTTATAACAATGAGGGTAGACTAAATATTAAAACATCTCCAGTATTTGCATTTCAACTGCACTGCAAAATACCTTCTCTAAAATGACTAAAGGTGAATCAACGCCTCTCTTAAATTGTTTCATTAAAAGCTAATTAATTAAATAAGATCTTTACTATTATGTTCTTTATACTATATTACATTTGATTATTCACATTGTGTTTTGTTTGTATTTGTGTAATTTTGCCATTAATAAAACTGATTGTAAAGAGAGTCTTTGTATTTTTGCTTTTTCATTCCCTCAGTCCAAAAGGTCCATCTAGAACAGGGATGGACAATTAATTTTTACAAGGAACCACATGAGAAACCCGAGCTGTGTTGGAGGGCCGAATCAACAATAAATTGAACTTAATTCTGCTCAATATTAATTTTCTCCCATTGTAAAAAGCAGTACATTATATATTTTGATTAGCTGCTACTGTAAATCAAAAGAATAAGGACATTCTCTTCCAATAAATATATGAAATTGTGGAGTGGGTCAAATAGGAAAATACTCCTAGAGAAGTAATAAACAGTAAAAACAATCATTACATCATTATTTTATTTTTAACATGTTATTCTTCACAAACCAATACTGAGAAGGTGTTTTACAGTATGTAAAGATAAGCAATTAATCAACTTTATACAAAAAGCAATAAGTGCTTTTGATGTTTTTCAGTTCACTTTACTTGTTCAGTGAGAAACATCCAGTCTGTCTTGAGCTTGAACAAGTGCACTGAAATCTGGTTGAATGTCTGAGGTGGATATGCGCAGGACAGCTGACAGCTGACCATCAGTGATGGAGGATCTGTATCTGGATTTGTTGAACTATATCACTGAGAATGTCTGTTCACATATGTAGGTAGATCCAAAGAGGACCAGAATCTTCTGAGCATGTCTCCTCATGTGTGGAAAGTTCTCCTCTTTCAGGGAAGAGTAAAACTCAGGCAGTGAGACTGACCCAAAGTGCTCTGACAGAAGTGTGTCAGACTGCAGGTCAATGAGTTCAAGCTGAACATCACTGGGTGCATCATCCACATTGCATGTAAATGGGGAAAAATCATGTGCATTTCATTCTCAACTGTTTTAAAGTCTTGAAATCGCCTCCAAAACTCACCATGCAGTGCTTCTAACATGGATGAGTACCTGTGGAGGTGATCAGCTGATGGTGTGGCTTCCTTCAGTGTTGGCAAGTGGGTGAGAATGTTGTCCTCCATTTGGCTTGAGAGAAGCTGCAACTTTCTCATGAAAGCTTTCACTGCGCTGTACATTTCATGCACAAAAAGGCCCTTGCATTGCAGTTTGACATTTAGTTCATTCATTAGTGCAGTCACATCTACAGCAAAACCAAGGTCTGCCATCCAGTCTGCATCTGAAAGCTGTGGGACGTCTTTTCCTTTCTTCACACAGAAGTATTGACTCTCTTCTCTCAGGTCCCACACTCTTTGTCCAGGCTGAGCCACCTGACAGCGGCGAGGTAGCCTATGTCACGATATTCAGTCTCATTTTCCTCCAAAAGTGCAACAAACTGTCTGTGATTCAATGCTCTTGCCCTGATGAAGTTAACTATTTTAGTTACAACATCAACAACATGGTTAATTTTTAGAACTGACTTACACAACACTTCCTGGTGTATAATACAATGCAAAAATACCCATTTCTCTTCAGGGTTAATTTCTGTCACTTTATACTGCATTCTCTTCAAAGTCCAACATTTTTCGCTGTCAGATTTGGACAACCATCCGTTGTCACGCCTGCCAGCTTGTCCCATTTCAGTCCCAACTTGTCCACACATGCATTTACCTCCGTGAACAAATCACTCCCTGTTGTTGTCCCTTTCATTGACTGCATGGCTGCCAGCTCCTCCGTCATTTTGAAGTCCTTAGTTATCCCACGTAGGAAGATGAGTAGCTGGGCAGTGTCATTCACGTACATCGCAGCTCTCATCCAAAACCAAGGGGGAAAAAAATCAAAGTTGACCGCTCTGTTCTGCAGCTGAAGCTCCAGATTTCTCAATCCTTCTCTTCTCCGGGCATATGAGTGCTGCAGAATCCACCAAACACTCCTTGATAAACTCTCCGTCAGAAAACGGTTTACTTTTACTAGTGATTTTGTGGGATAAGACATAAATTGTCTTGACAGCTGCATCTCTGGATGTGCAATGTTTTGTAAAAAGTACTTGTTGGTTTTGCAGTTTAGTTCTTGAAAGGCGACTCAAATTGTAATCCTTGAACACAGCGACCTGTGCACCACAAACTAAGCACACTTTACCTTTGACTTCTGTAAATAAAAGTTAATTACACCATGCACGCAATACAATGGTGTTGCTTTTATTTTGAAAAGAGTGCTGTTAAAAAATATATATATACTTTTTCATATATGTTATAATTTACGATTGTCCTCACGCGGGCCGGACTGGGCCGGCCAAAGGGACGGATGTGGCCCGCGGGCCGTACAATGCCCAGGTCTGATCTAGAATATTTGTGTGTATATATAATGAAGGAACATATGACCAGTCGTTTTGTTTTTTTACTCTACACAACTCACAAGAATATTCAATGTATATCCTGCTGTAAATTTGGATATATGGTACAGAATTACAAAATAACTATTATTCTGCCTTCGTCTGCTGAGTTGTCAAATTGTATATTTGAATATATGTCTGTATTGAGAGAATTTATAATCACATTGTATTTTTTCTAAATCATCTTGTTTTAATACATTTTCCTCTATATTTGAACTAATTTAAACACATTTTCAATACTTATGTTTTCTTCATGTTTATGATATTTCGCCTGTGAAAACATTGATTTGTTTTATTTCTGTCATGACTGTTTTATATTATGAATTTAATGAATTAAAATGTCTACGTTATACAAGTGCTTAAAATTGTATGTTTGAATGTAAAAACTCCAATAAAAAAGTTCTAGAAATAGGAAAGGCTTAAATGATCTAATTGTCTGTGTCTCGCGATAATGAACGTTAGCTTGGACGATTACGTCAGTCTTTGTGTATACACGTGACATCTTTTGTCCAACCAGCCTTCAGTTAAGACGAGGCGAAGCGCGCGAGGGTGAACGAACGTGCCTGTGTTTCCTTTAACAGGCTTCTCTTTTTATTTACCATGGCGTCCAGCAAAAAAAAGCGACAAAGTCATGTTAACAGCGACTCTCAGGATTTCTAACAGCATAGCGAACATATTCACCGGCAGTCAGCCCGACAGAACCGGAGCAGAGGGTCATTTTGTGGAGGGATCCATCATTCGCCTCGTCATGAAAAACTTCCTGTAAGTTACTGCAGCTGTCAATCAACAACACCGAACAACGTCTATAAACCGAAACTCAACTGCCGCCAGCCTGCAGGAATATCGTTATATATCATGTACATATTATCACCTTGGTGACCAACGACGACCAAGCTAGTAGCACACATGCTAACATATTAGCGCTAACTTACGCTGTATCAGGATGCTTTGATCATACCGGTCATCATTGGAATTTCAAAATAAGGGAAATGTTCTGGCGGACTCCGCCCATACCGTAACAGCTCTGAGCCAGCCAGCCCCAATCCATATCATGCAAATGTCAACACATAAGGGACGGGTTCAGGAAATACATGTTTATTTAAAGTACTTGTACAGACATGTTTATAAGATGTATGTATTTTAATTGCATATATACATTTTATTCAGTGTGGGAGTCCCTAGCATCTGCAAGGGACTTGTAAACATAGGTTGCAGACTATGCCTGCCGGCTAGCTGAAGGCTACATTATATTTGGCGCAAAGCATTGACATCTTTACCTCAGCTTTGGTCACTTGGTCTGCCCCCGAAACAGATCTTGTGACAAATGAAGTCATTGACAGTGTATGTTTTGTGCCTCTTGGGCGTGCTTGTGCTTGGACGATTTTTCATGCAGGCGAACATCGCTGCCGTATGCAAAGCTAACATTTGAATGGCACACTTTACAGAAAGCATGAGTTTGCCCGACTCTGCTTTTATTAAATAAGGGAAGGTCTCCTCTCATTTGTCTAGTTACTTGCATACAGTTTTAACTTTTTTGGCAGGTACAACTGCGTCTCCACCTATCTCCCATTCACTGTGACTCTCATCATATGTTTATTTCTTCTTCTTCTTCTTCTTCTTCTTCTTCTTCTTCTTCTTCTTCTGTGTTATTGTTCCTGTTTTCTTCTTCTGTGTGTTCACTGGCGGATAACGTTTTTCAACCAATGTTAAACATAATACTGCCACCTAATATACCGGAGGCCACTTTACCACTGTACTTTTTTAAATTAGGCCTATTTTTATTTTTGAAAGGTTAAAAATATGGGATGATTACGGGAACATATTTAAACGGGAGGACAGCGGGATAGAAGGAAAAATATGGGATAATCCCGGGGGAAAAAAAGAGAGGGTTGACAGGCTTTGATCTGTATCTAAACATCACATAGTCGTCAATTAAGCAGCGACATAATGTGTCAGTTGTTCCAAGACTGTCCTATAACAGTTATTTATTCACACTGTGACTAACTCACTATATCAAGTACAAAATCATATGTTTTAAGTCCATGACTGTGAGATGCTGTTTTATTAGCATGCTCATAATGTCTTGCGTAAATGAACGATAGCTTTGACAATGGTGAAAATATTTGTGTATATACATATACATGATGATTTGTCCAAATAAATATTTAGTCTACTAAATTGAGTATTCTACCCAAGTAATTAGGTATACTATACTAAATATACTTTAAATACATTTGGGAGGTGAGGATCGACTTCAAGCAAGTGTTACTCTTTGAGTCTTCAGTACAGTGGGAGTTGGTGTCAAAAAGCTTTAACTAGTACATCCGTATAACCGGGTCCTTTATAAAGTTTAAAGGATTGTCTGTGTTGTTAGTTCTTGCTCTCTGTGCCTTCCAGTTAAGCCCATGTCATTGTAAAAGGACAGTTTTTTTTATTGGGTCTCTCATTAGCATGGTCTTGATAAACTGTGTGGAACATTATTATTGTAAACCACTCAGATCCGGAAGCACCTTGTCTTATACAATTTAGTCAGTGCATCAAAGCCTTACCAATAGCCACACTTCATCTGAATTTAATGAAATCGGAATGGTATTATGGCAGACTTTGTGATATCCTATCGTCGTCCAACAAAATCGATTATTATATCGCACTGTGATAAAACTTTTAATGTACACCCCTAATCATTTTTGATGTATGTGGAGGTAGGTTCGATATCAAGCAAGGTGGCCCACCCCTGCTATAAAACACTGCATATAAATGCCTACCTTGTACTCCAACAGGACCTATGACTACTCTGTGGTGCATCCTGGACCTAATCTGAACATGATTGTTGGAGCCAATGGAACTGGCAAGTCTAGCATTGTGTGTGCCATCTGTTTGAGTCTGGCAGGGAAGACCGCAATCCTGGGCAGAGGCGACAAGGTAAACAGCAGAGTAGCACAAACAACTTTCTTTACATATAACCAGTGAGTAAATAAAATGCATGACATAAGGTTAATAGAGGAAAGGTTTACAGCTGATAGCAAAAGCATGAAGCAGGTGATCCCTGAACCAGTGTTGATCCGTCAAATTATTTTACAATTTTATTAGCACAGAAATAAAACTATTTGTTTATTTTTCCCTGTAGGTTGGGCTCTATGTGAAACGTGGCTGCCATAAAGGATTTATTGAGATTGAACTGTAAGTTTTGTGAAAGGGTATGCGCACTGTTCATTTGCTAATAGCAAGCTGTTAGGTCAAATATTGTTTGCATTTATTCAGAAATTTCGAATGAATCCGTTTAGAAATCGTGACAAATAAATCTTGTTAACATAAATCAGCATTTTAGAAGTACAGACAGTTCAACCTTAAACGATGCTACTGTTTTAAGCTATTTAAAGATTGAGGAATATTTGTAATATATTTCTTTCCTAAATGTATCTGATTGTAGAATCAAACCTTTTGTTATTCCAGTTACAAGAGTGGTGGTAATGTAGTGATTAACCGAGAGATCCATGTGGAGAACAATCAGTCGCTGTGGATGCTGAATGGAAGACACTGCAACCAGAAAGCAGTGGAAGAAGAAGTCAAGGCCCTGCAAATCCAAGTCGGCAACCTCTGCCAGTTTCTGCCTCAGGTATGTTTGTGTCAATTAGGTTTTCTATTTTTCAAACGTAGCTTTCAATATTTGATCAATGTGTCGGTGTGTAGACATGGAAAACACAGAATAAGGACACTGTTACCTCCATTAATCCTCACGGTTTTCCTCTTTTGTCCATACAGGAAAAAGTGGGAGAGTTTGCCAAGATGTCCAAGATTGAGTTGCTGGAGGCAACTGAGAAGTCAGTGGGACCACCAGAGATGTATGCGTACCACTGTGAGCTCAAAAACTTCCGCAACAGAGAAAGAGAACTAGAGGTAAACACAATTGTCGAACAATTAATTGCTATCAAAAAGCTGTAGAAAAGATGTTGGAATGAGAAATTCAGACGTCTTTAACAACACAAAATCAAAGTTGCACCATCTATTATTGAACTTTTTTCCTTTTATTTAAAGATGTAAAGGCAGCATTGGTTTGTTTCCCTTTTTAGAACGTTGTGAAGGAGAAGACCAGTTTCCTGGAGAAGACCAAGCAGAGGAACGAGAGGAACAAACATGATGTAAACCGTTACTACGAAAAAAAGAGGCATCTGGACGTGATTGAGTTACTTGAGAAGAAGAAACCATGGGTGGTGAGTGGTTTAACACTGTACGAGTGGGAGAGATAAATAAATACAGTGTGCAGTCAGAGTTAAACTGAATGGTTTTGACCATGTTAGATTCTTTCTCTCTGATACTAGGAGTATGAGACCACCCGTAAGGAGCTTGAGGGCGCGAAAAAGGAGCGAGACGAGGCCAAAAAGCAGCTCTCTGCCCTGAAGCAGGCCCAGGCGCCCATGCTGAGGAAGATCCAGCTGATTGAAAACCAGCTCAAACCCACCGATGCACAAATAAAGGATAAGGTGAAATAGCAAATGTTATGGGTCGAAAAGTAGAAATACTGATAATGATTTCTTTCAGCCTATTTAGTACTCATGATCTGTGCGTATCTATGTAGCTGAGAGGTCTAGCTCTCAGCTCCCTCTGATAGTTGTAAATGCACTTAAAGTGTTTTATGGGGACCCTCTGTGGGCATGTACGAGGAGTTCACATAAATTGTAAGCGCATTATAAATAAATCAGAGCATTATGCTGCCCATAGAAATGCATAATCAAAATGTTGAAGACCTTTTTGAGCGGCACCCTTGAGAATCCTGCCAGCTATATAATTACATTATAAAGTGGATTTATTTCTTAAATAATCAAAAGGTTTACACTTCACATTAATTACTTTCAAAGTAGGCCTAACGTTGTTATTAAAATAAGTGGCTAGTATGTTTGAGCATATTTTTCTACAGCACAAAGAATACTGGCTTGTGATGTTTGATATTCTCGTGATGATAACTGTGAGCGTGTCGTTTTTCAGACTGCCGCTATCAAAGAAGCGTCTCTGAAGTGCAAACAGAAACAAGATCAGTTGGATCGAAAACACAAGGAGGTGAGAAAGAGGACGAAAGCTTACAGACCATCACAGCTGATATTAAGTGCTCTATGTTGTCGTCATCTACTATTACAACCCTCTGGTGGACTTGACCACGTATGGAAGCCGATCGCTTATATCTTGGAAAAAACTAGATTTTCCTGTTAACGTTGATTGTTTCATATTTGTGTGTCATCAGAACATTACACCTAATTCATTAATCCATTTTGTAACTAGGAGCTTTAGGAACATTATTTCAGTTAATTGAACAATATATTTCTAGCTTTGTATCACGTAAGAAGAGATAACAGAAGCTTGCATTTGAATGCTATAACCTTTATTTTTATGATGCAATCTTTCATGTAGTCTATGTTGCTATGTGTGACCTTATCTGCAGCTCTGTGCTGTTCATAGCGAATGATAACTCTCCCTGTTTGTCCTCTTCAGATTGACGATATTAAACAAACACAAAGGCTGAAGCAGATGGAAGAGGAAGACCACCAGAAGCGAATCAGCAACACCAGACGGACCATTGACGACTTGAAGGCAGAGCTTGCCAAAATTGGCGACCAACCCGATGTGACGCCGCAGATCAATGCTATCAATGTCGAGCTGAGGCAAATCCGGGAGGAGAGAGCCAAGATCGAAGGAGAGAAGGCCGACCTACGCAGGGAGAAGGACAACATCTATGCTGAGTCGATAAGTGAGTTTCTCACAAACTATATCTTCAGTATCTTCTGAACCAGTTTACACAAACAAAGATCTAATCCTGCTGCTCACACGTGTATCACAGGATGTGGTTTCTGTAGATTATGTTAATTTATTTTGCTTTGCAGTGTTGGAGACAAAGCTCACGAACATGAACAACTTGATGAATGCAAAAGAGTTGAAGCTGCGAGCACGCCACAGGGACACACACACTGCCCTCCAGTGGCTCAGACAGAACAGACAACTCTTTGGTGGACATGTCCATGAGCCGATGATGCTGGTGGTGAGTCCCCGTGAATCATGCGGGTAACACTTAATTGTAACTCAACTCCCTTTAGCACTTATAAACACAGCATAAACATTTGAATACATTGTTTATAAATGCTAAATGCGGGTACATATAGCAGGATGACAGAATAAAACCTGTGCGTACAGTGCTAACTGAACCCTGAGGGTTCTTCTCTTAGCAGTGCGTCTTCACAAAACATTTGCAGCAGTCATTGTTGTGATTGTGATGCTTTTTGTATCAGTCGCACAACCTACATGCTAATCCTTTCCTCATTACTCAGATCAATGTGAGAGATCATCGCTTTGCTAAATTCGTGGAGACCCACATTTCGTTCCACGATCTGCGGGCGTTTGTCTTCCAGAGAAAAGACGACATGGAGATGTTCATGACCGAGGTCAGAGTACTGCAGATTATGTTGATTCTGGGTGGATCAGATGAACAAATCCAAACTTTGTGTGTGACATTCAGTTTTTACCTTCCCAGTTAAGTAATTAAGCTCGATGTGTTTCGACCTTCAGGTCCGTGACAAGATGAATTTGAAGGTGAACTCCATTTCTGCTCCAGAGGAGTCGTGTTCTGAGCGGCTGCCGTCCAGAAAGATTGAGTCCCTGAGGTGAGAGAAAGTTAATTTTACTTGAGGCATAATAACCTTTAAGATCAAATTTAAACTTGTATAGTTGTGACTTTTTAGTTTATATACTTACTTTGTTATGTTTTAATTTCATTACTTATTTGTAGACGTTTCGGGTTCTTCACCTACCTACGGGAGATGTTTGACGCCCCTGATGAGGTGATGAGTTATCTCTGTCACCAGTACAAGGTGCATGACGTCCCTGTGGGCAACGACCAAACCAAAGCCATGATTAAAACGGTACGTTCCTTTTCCCACATAATTCAAGTTCTCACAACACAACAGCAGGTATTAGTGTCATTAGTCATTTAAAACTCATCTTTGATAAAATAAAATGTTGTCTATCAAGATAAATGGCGTAGGTTGAGACTGGACTAATCAGTGAGGTTGGTAAAAACACACCACCAATAAAAATCACATTTAATACAATTATTTATTTTTCCCTAGTGCCTTTCAGAGAGGTCAGAAAGTTGAATTCTTCAATGCGTCAAAGAAATGAGTTGCTGAATTGAAAATATAATTTAATTGTGTTAAATTGTTCTGTGTTTTTCGTTGGGTATCTGACAGGCGTACATTTTTCTCCTGATATTTCCAAGCTGGGCCATTAACGTTAAGAGAACCTGTTAGAAATTCTTAATGTTTAACTTTGTATTTAGTGTTGTATTCTTTAAGTATAAAGGTGTTGATCTTTGTCTATCATTTCCTTCCTCTCAGGTGATTGAGGAGCCCTACCTCAAGGTGTTGTACACAACAGAGGAGAGGTACACATTGAAGAGGTCACATTACTCTAACAAGATCAGCACCAGTAACTCTGCAGTGAATCCTTCCCAGTACCTCACCATCACTGTGGACGCTGAAGAGAAACGGCAGCTGGAGCAGCAGATGAAGGTAAGGGACAGACAGGGGACCCTTTTTTCAGATCCAAGATTTCTCTGGTACTCTTGTAAATACACCTTGAGACATCTTAATATGCGAGAGTTTAACTGTTAACCCCCACTGTGACTAGACCTGTGAGTTGAAGTTACGAGAAATTGATGAGCGGCTGAAGGCCCTGCAGGCGGAAGCTGTCGCACTGGATCGCCGTGACAATGAATTGTTAGCAGAGAAGAAGCATCTTTCTGAAGTAAAGGGCAAAAAGAGACAACTGGAGCAGAAAATCAGTACCAAACAGGACAGGCAAGTCTGCCTAAAATAATCAATTGGCCCAACAGGCACAGCATATTTCTCTATCTTGTAATTTGTTGGCATATGTGACTTGATCAGTTAATTGTCTCTAGAGATGTATTGGTTTGGTTATGCAAATACTCTGGTTAATAAATTGGTCTAATTCCCTTTTGTGGACTATGTTTAGTCTGAAGCAGATGGAGCAGAGTGTCATTGACCTGCAGAAGATTGAAGAAGAGACTAAAGAGAAAATTGCAGCTGTCAATTCCCAGAAAGTGACCATAGTTGCAGCGTTCATCGCCCAAATGAAGGTTTGTATGAATGAACGTAGACCTAAGGAGCTGTGTGACTGTTTGATAGCTTAGATATGATGAAATTTAGATTTATTTATATATTGTTTTAATTACTTTAACCATGATGCTTTTCTGTGTCTCTGCATCTTCATGCTTCTGTCTTTCTCGCACTAGAACTCTAATTTCCTAGCAGACATTATGTAGATATCTTATTTGATTCATTAAACGGGGAGAAAGACCATTGAATATAGTGATAGCTTTTCTTTTTTGTTATGTTTGAAAAGCCATCCTCATAGTCTTTGTGTCTCCATCGTCTGTAGCTGAGGGCCAAGCTGACTATGGAGAAGGTGTACCTGGCGTTGGAGACGGTGGGTCTGATGGCTGAGAAGACTAAGCTGGAGAATGACTGTCGAGAAGGCGCCTCTGAACTCAAGGCTACTGATGTGAGCGTTTCACTCCCCTTTATATGCAAAGTCCTGAAAGTTTGGAAAAGGAATTAACTTAAAATAAAAATGTTAAGTTATGTTTTCAATGTTAGCTCTATGCTCATGTAATATTTGAAATAAAACATACAATCAAAGTTCATTTGAAAAGCTGGTGAAATAAACAAAGTGACAACATACATAGATTGCTGTAGGTATAAAGGAAATCTGTTAACTTTATTTTTTGCAAAATGCATTTATAGTAACACATTTTAGATGTAATGATAAAGGCTTTAGGAGTCTGGATTTCTTGCATTAAGTACCTTGAAAGTGCTTGAAAAGTGTGTGAATTTTACTTTCAAAAAGCTGTACGAACCTGCTGTACGGTACATGATATTAACTCCTCTTATTTCACAATCTACTCCTTGTTCTGTATCTTTGGTGTCTGCTCACTGCACTTGCTCCTGCAGCAAAGATGCAGCCGTCTGGAGCACAGGAAGGTCCAGCTGATAGAACAATGCAAAGGCCTGATGAAGAGAGCAAAGTCGATCTGCAGGATGCAACATGATGAGTCATTAACTGAAGAGCTGCGTAAAGTTAGTGTTTATCACACTGTTTATTATATAGCTGAATAAATCAAGCCTCAGACACAATACAATACACAAGATAATATTGATATTAGTTTGTAAATATTCATAGTTATTTTTCCCCCCGTTAATGCAGGCTTTCAGCGAGCTGCCTGACACGCTGGACGAGATCGATGCCATGCTGAACGAGGAGCGGTCCAGAGCCGAGTGCTTCACTGGCCTCAGTGAAAGTGTAAGAGCACATGAAACTGTAATCTGGCCATACAATGCTGTTAATTGTTATTTATTAATCCATTCTTAAAAATGTAGACACGACGCGATTAACTCACAATTCGTTTTTTTGGCATTCTTTCTTTTTTGGCTAGAAACGAGTGAGTCTGAATACGTCGTGGCTTGTACCCTCAGAGTGTGAATGTTTCGTACTTTAATTCTTCTTCTCTTTGAAGGTTGTTGACGAGTACAACAGGAGAGAGCAGGAGATCAAACATATGGAGAAAGAGCTGGAAGATAAGAGCAACGCCCTGAACTCCTACCGACAGAACATATCAGAGGTACATGATACGTCACTGCTGGGTGATTCCTCTCCGATTGTTATGTAAAGAAATATGGTTCAGTGTGTGATTTCTTATATGACAGAATGGCCATCCTGTGAATAGATGTGTTTGTAGTGATTTCTGTATGCGTCTCACAGGCTAAGGAGCGCTGGCTGTACCCGCTGAAGCAGCTGGTGGAACAGATTAATGTCAAGTTCAGTGATTTCTTCCGCTCTATGCAATGTGCAGGAGAGGTTGATCTGCACTCAGAGAATGAGGTAAATGCTGAGAACACGGAACGACACGCGCACTGACATCTTGGGGTCAAAGAGTGATTTCAGTGGTTGTTTCCTTTTTGAGGATTGCTCATAATTATTCACATAAGATGGTGTTGATATGTGCAACAGATCCGACCACAACAGATCTAATGGTCATTTTTTAGTTTCAGTCGATAAGAATTTGAATTATTACCACTCTTTTTAAATGCTGTCTTTCAATGCAGGAGGAGTATGACAAGTATGGGATCCGAATTCGGGTGAAGTTCCACAGTAGCACTCAGCTCCATGAGCTGACGGCCTATCATCAGAGCGGAGGAGAGCGCAGCGTCTCCACCATGCTCTACCTCATGGCCCTGCAGGAGCTCAACCGCTGCCCCTTCAGAGTGGTGGACGAGATAAATCAGGTAGTTCTCGCTCGCTCGCTCACACACACACAAACAAACAAACAAACAAACAAACAAACAAACAAACAAACAAACAAACAAAGTTGCATCAGCTTTGCTTTTGTTGAACATGTCCACACAAACAGCTGCTAAAGAGGCATGACTAACCCGGAGTCTTTGTCTCATAATATAGGAATTATGAGCCAAAACATAAAAGTGCCAATAACTCTTATTAAAACGACAATAGTTTGTTTTGCTGCCCCCAGTATTCTGGGACCTGTAGTATTAAACCGCATTTCCTGTTACCACCAGTAAATGGGGTTCAAATCAACCGGGCCTGAAATCTTAAGGATTGTCACTTTAATGAGATGATAATGTAGCACATCTTCAGATGATAAAACAACCAATGCATGCGAGACAATTTACAAATCATCGTTTTGTTCTGTCCTCTGAAGATTTTGCATGTAACTTAAGGATCTGCTCACTAATATAAGTTGTTAGCAAAGCAGCCAAGTCGTCACTTTTTCTACACAGACACAAAACATTGACAAAGACAGATGGAGTTTATATTTTATTATTTTAACAGGAATTTTGTAACAAAATTGTGAAAAGTTTTTTTATAAACCCATTTAATGCAAAGGTTAGTTGCCCGCTGCTTGCTTATGTGGATGTGACTGAAAGGATTTCTCTCTTGTGTAGGGAATGGATCCTGTAAATGAGAGAAGAGTCTTTGACATTGTGGTCCGCACGGCCTGCAAAGAGACAACATCCCAGTACTTCTTCATAACACCCAAGGTGAGTGTTTGTACCTTGTTTATAAGAGTGTGTGTCCACATATCGTTTTTTCTGGCAGCGAGGCTCGTGGGGGGAAGTCACACGTAGACACAAGAGCTCAGATGGTAAAAAGAGATGGATCTCAATTAGTGTGTATTTACTTTTACTGTGTATTCTATGATGGCTGCAATCAATATTTTGATATTAACAATGGATCCCATGACTACGTGTGTGTGTGTGTGTGTGTGTGTGTGTGTGTGTGTGTGTGTGTGTGTGTGTGTGTGTGTGTGTGTGTGTGTGTGTGTGTGTGTGTGTGTGTGTGTGTGTGAAAGGTATTGTGATGAGAGAGAAAAACTCTACAGTTCCCCTGAGCTCAACTGAATGCTTTAACATCTTTCAGCTCATTGTTTTGGTTTAACGGCCTGCAAACTTACGATTTTCGCTCACTCTCACCGCTCTCATCATTTCTGCCGTTGTCAGCTAAAAAGTTCCAAAAATCCACTGTTCACTTACTACTCTGCACCTAACATCAAAAAGACTGTTAGCAACTAGCTGGTGAACATAGCAGAGCATTGAGCAGCTAAAGAGGCAGATATTTCCCTCAGGTGTTTGAGACCAGAAACGGAGTTAAAAGACTGATTATTGGACTTTCATTCATCAAGTGGTCAGACTCATGACTCCAAATAAATGCCAATGTTAGTCTATATCTGCTGGATGTGTAAATAAGCAGCTAACACGTTTGCTATACAGTATAGTATATGAACTTAAAAGGGGAGGATATGTCAGTGTTGTGTTCTCAGCTTGTTTCTGCTGCCCCCAAGTGGTTAAAAAAAGAAGCATTTATTGCAGTTGTAAAGTGTTTAGTGTGAATCTGAACGTCTGCTGTATTATGTGACCCGTGAGAGTCTTTGTCCTTCTTTTGTTCCTGAACTTTTGCTCCTGCCATGTTTGTCTTCAGCTGCTGCAGAATCTCCAGTACGCTGAGGAGATGACCGTGCTTTGTGTCCATAACGGCTGCCAAATGCTTCCTCCCAACCAATGGGACGAGAAGGCTTTCATCAAGCGGTGTCTCCAAAGAAAAGCTAAGGCATGAACCCACCATCGGACCTGTCCTGCATGAATACAATTAGTTTCCAGTTCAGTGAGTTCAAAATATACAACTGTTAAAAATGAATATGTTTATCATTTATTATCATTTCTGTTGAGCTCTTTTATTTCAGATAGAATATGCTTTATGAAGGTTTTAATTGTTCTGTGGAATGTTATTACAGAAGCCTAACGTTATGTTTCAAATGGGAAATAATTAAGCATATTGGTGTTTTCTCATTTGCACATTTTTCCATTTAGGCAGCTGCATGTTTGTTCTTTTGATAATACAAAATATATACCAGTGTTTCTCATTTCTTCAGCAACAACACATGCACATGTTTTAATATGTTAATACAAATATTCAGCTGTTTCTGTTCTTAATGACTGTTGACATTTATTATTCATAAAATATCTTAAAGGAAGTTTTTGAATAAAAAATAAAATCATGTTATTTTGATCACCTTTGTTACTTGTGTCATTGCGCTCACTGTACATGTGTATGACATATGGGGGCAAAGTAAAATCTTCAAACAGCAGAAAATTACTTTTGTACTTTCACTACAGATCTACTACTAAAATCTCAGTAATGTGACGGAGCTCAGTGTTCATGTATCCAACATGTTTATTGAGTGTTTGTGGTTACATTACATTATCATTATCATTAACATTATCAGTGTAAAGGCATCTTTCTTCACAGTGTTTACTTTCCACATTCAGTTTTCTAGGTCTGGTGTTTGGATAAACGGAAGCGGCACACATTCACTGAAGGAACTCCTTTATTTAAGTAGCTCTCATGTTGGTAGCAGTTGGAGATAGTAGGACTGGAAGCTTAACGTTGAATAGAAGCTGCCATCTTTCTCCCTGGTGTAGCCCTTGCTTGAAAAAAGCCTGTGGAGGGGGGGAAAGGGCATTGTATTGGTATTTGGGACACACCTCGCTCCACACAAAGCCAGATTCTCCCCAGAATCAGTGGGTTTGGTTGGCGTCAGATTCTATCGGTCTGGAATTTGAATCTAAAGTTTTAGGTTTCTTAATGTTAATGTATCCACACAGACAACTGCTGCAACAACCAGGGATCGTACTAAAACTTTACCTGAGCTTCACTTAATGCTGTAAACGGAGCACCTCTGTGGATCCACCCACACTCTGATTTGCTCTTGTTCCTTTTCCAGCATGTCCTGTTTTAAGTGCTCCTGCTTCCTGTGAATTGACATATAAAATGAATGGTAACACTTTATTTGGATAGTCTGCCTTCAAATAGTTTAGTATTTGTAACATTTCAACAGCTTACTAGTTGAGATTCAACAATTCTACTGCTTTGCTTTGTCTTAAGATGTTTCACAGATTATCTATAGAGTTTATGTGAGAGTTCAGGAACATAGCTACATGTACTTGAACTACTCACTCAACCTATGCTAAACAAATTAGCATAGTTTAAGTGAGTTGTAAATATTACTCAAATATTCTGTGAATATGTAGGTACAGTATTTTCATGAATTGTCACACTAAAGATCATTTGTTAAACCTCTACAGACAAAGCAAGATGGCTAAATTGTTGAAATACTCTCTAAACTATTTGTAGGCGGACTATCCAAATAAAGTGTTATCTGATAAATAACATGATTGATTTAGACTCCTGAGATGCCACTGCCAACACAGTGAGGTCGTACTGCCAGGCCACAAACTTAAATTCACAAACACCCACCTTTGGTCCTCAGAAACGGTGTCCTTCTGGTATAACGTCTGGTTCTTTCCCCAGAAGATGTCCTTGTGGTGATCGTAGACGGACTTTAGATGGAAGTCGAGGCTGTTGTTTGGAGCCTGATGTTAAGAAAACAGTGGTGCATTCAAAGTACTTTTCTTGAAATGTTTTCTGATTACATAAGTGATGGTCACCATTATGCAGGTTACCTGCCGCTCATGCATAACAGTCCGCCGGGAGCTGGCCAAAGTGGCTGTTTCATGGAGGCGACTCCAGGGTTCCTCTGTTTGAGCGAGGTGAGTTGGTCTATCGTATGCTTTCCTCTGATCAATGGGAAAGGAATTCCAACAATAAAATAGAACAAAAAAACAATTAGTCTACTAATCGTTGCAGCTCTATAGTGAACACATACACTTTTTTTCATTCGCTATTTGCATAGAAATATTTTGTATTTTTCTATTTCTGTTTGAAGGCCATCATTTGATTTCCCAAGGCTTGATTATCAACTTGTTAAGGTCCCATGTAATATTTCAGAAGGGTTAATAGGAGCCTATCAGCATATTGTTATGTTACATATGTTATTCACTTACAGTATTAAACCGACAAGAAAAACACAGAATTGTGTAACTTTAGGTGATGTTCATTGAAACATGTAGAAGAACCCACCTGCTGCATCATGAAGCCTTGAGACTGAAGTCGTTAGTAAACTTTGTGAAGGGGAAAGGATCCCGGCCTGACCTTTAATAACACAAAGCTCGGTTGTTGTTGCTCTTCTATCTAGTCTCACTCGAATGTTTACAACCACGTTTCTTAGCAACTACAAACTTCCGGTTCAACCTTTCAAAAGAAAACGAGTGTTGGCAAATATTTCCCTCCTCCCACGTGTCACGGGGTCGATATTGAACCAGAAATGTTTGTAAATTATTATTATTATTGTCTTTTCTTTTCTTTTTTTTTACTTTTTCATTGACAAAAGGATGATATACAAAATTCAGATAAATAACAATAACAGCACACACTAAAACGAATATAAGTGATACAAATACATATGAAGATAATTTGTGGAATATACTAAAATACAATTACATTTAAAAAAGAAATACACGAGTGCAAATATACAAAGGTGCAGAGGTTTCAGAGAAAACAAGTTTCATTATTTTCCAAAAGCTTAGCTTATTTTTACATTACATTACAGTTCATTTAGCTGACGCTTTTGTCCAAAGCGACGTACAAAAAGTGCAAACAATCATGGAGATACAACTCCGACCAGCAAGAATCTTGTAAGTACATTAGCTTCAAATAGGTACAATCGTATAAGTGAACACTGTCTTCAAATAAGCCAGTTTGAAGTGCTACATAAGTGCAACATATAGAAACATGTTCTTTATAAACCGAGTGATTTAAGTATATACTATCAGTCGCTATAACTATGTGTACAGATAATGACTTCTACAGTACAGAGCACTTCTACAGTAGCTTAAACATCCACATAATGTTAGCATATGGCAGGTAAAGTAGCCTACAAGTCCGCCCATTGTGTTCCAACAGTCAGGTATTAAAAGATGATTCAGAGTAAGAACACACACCAGAGCATGTCGCCTCCCAGTGTTTGTTCACCGCTGAGACTGAAGCCGCGCCTCCAGACGCCGGCGGGAGCGTGTGAGTGGGCAGCACCTGAGGGTGCAGGTCAACCTTCTGCTGCTCCGGCTCCATCACTTCAGCACTGACAGGAGGCGACGATGCAGCGAGGCCCGATACACCTGCGCCACCTTTTACTGTGGTTGCTTTATGCACGAACCTCTGCGGAGTTGCCCATGTGCAAAGAGGTGAGGAGATTAATATTGCTAATAAATTGTTATTGTTAATACACTTCTATTCAACCCATCCAAAGCTAAACTTACTCATATGTGTCAATTGTGCATTTTAAGGTTTTATCAGGTACATTTCTTATGGATGAGCAGCAGAGGTGCAAATGTAATTTAAATAGAGTATCGTATGCTACATGCAACATTTCTGAAAATGTTAAAAGATGGCTGACCTACTGTATGTCTGATACTGGAGGGAAACCTGTTGAAGTGCTTTGTTTGACTTTAGCCCTTTAAGTTAAATACAAATAAAGAAAAGTGTACATTTTCTAATGGGCCATTTGAATCAGCACAATCCCACAGTGTTGATTTTAGCAGGACTATTGAAACACGGTGGCCTCCTTCACATATTGTGAGTGGGAAAGTAACATATGTTTCGCTTGCAAGTGTTTGAATTACAATACATTAGTCACTTCACTTCTGCTGGCTTCAGTGTTTTCATAGTTATCACACACTTGTTTTATTAGAACCTCCATTTGTTACATCATCTGCCGTGCTCTCCTCAGTCCTTCTATATCTTTTTTTTAATTTGCATAACAAATACAGTTTGATAATACTCGTAATAGTGTGTGGAATTAAGGCATCAGAGAAGGGCAAAGTTATCACAGGAGACCTGAAGTCTTGTAATTTGAGATTAATGGGTTTATAGGTGATGATGATTTGAGGAAGGAGGTGAATTAGTTTCCATGCCAGTCCATTGACCATGAGGCACAGCTGCCATTATGTCCTGTTGCCTTGGTTTCCTCATGTTTGTTTAAAGGAGGCGATTGGGCTACAGCACATCCCCAGTTTTTACATCAGTTCCTCCGACCCAAACACGTTCATCTGATACCCCAACCACAGCTAATGTAGCAGCTCTAATTGAAGACCTAGAGGAGCTGCTGCCGCTTTGTTTCTGTTAACTATTAATCCCACAAGTTTGCGTGTGGGTTTGGATTAGTTCCTTGAAATATAACAGCCTGCTGTTGACCATGATTACACAATGTGCCCGCTCAGTTCTCACAACTACTTTCAGAAGGTGTCAGATCAACTTTATGCCACATCCCAAATTACACAATTACGGGTGGGACAATGTTTGTCAGTCAGAGCTCCTGCTGTCTCAAAAGTCTTGCGACTACACTAGAAGCTACATGTTTACAAAAGGATTACACAAATCAGCATCTCCCCCCTTGGCTATAAGTAAATAAACCTTGAAGGGAGTTTTACTGGTACAGAGTTGCAGCACATCCTTGAGTGAGATAAAAACAACATGTGAGACAGCCTCCTGGGCAAATATAAGCCGTGACTTTTATTTGGAAAGGAGGCTTGCCTGGTTTTGGAAAATAAATTCCAGAGGTATAAAACAATCTGGTGACATCATTTTAATAACAACTCCATTTGATGTTCACATGCATGCTGACTTGTATCTTTATTAGAGCTGCAACGATTGGTCGACTAATTGATAATAAGAATAATCCTCAACTATTTTGATAATCGATTAATAATCAATGAAGTAATGTTTCGTAAAAGAATGGCAGAAAATGCTGTTTTCATCATCTCAAATATTGATTTGATTTGTTTGATATATTAAACTGAATATTTTTTGGTTTTGACTGACAAAACAAAACATTTGAATACATTACCTTGGACTTTGAGATACTGTGACATTTTTCACAAATCTTTTACATTTAATAGACCAAACAAATAAATAATATGCCAGTTACACAAAAAAGATTTGTTAGTTGCAGCCCTAATATTTATGTATTAATACAAGTTATTTAATGTATTCATGATATGTATATAATGCATTTTTAGCTGTGTGAAACTAACACCTGTGTTTTGTCCCTGCAGTCAGATTATCACTTTGAGTACACAGAGTGTGACGTGCTCGGGTCACGATGGAGAGTGGCCGTTCCCAACAAAGCCGAAACATGCACAGGCCTCCCAGATCCAGTGAAAGGCACTCAGTGCAGTGAGTGTCCGACTTTTACAGCTCATTTTATGCACACCCTCAAACTGTATCACAGCTTTAATATGTAAATATAAAATTATTGCTGCATTTGATCTTCTATCTCTTCTTGTGTCGACATCTCCATGATATATTTCCAATGCGGACTCTCTTTCTTTCTTTTTCTTCTTACAGCCTTCTCCTGTAGCGAGGGGGAGTTCCTTGACATGCAGTCGCAGCAGTGTCAGAAGTGTGCTCCAGGCAGCTTCTCTCTGGGCACCGGTGTGGCCTTTGATGAGTGGGACAGCCTGCCGTCGGGTTTTGTCACCCTCGGGGTGACCACGAACGGCGGGGATGGCCACACAGACTGTTCCAAGTTAGTATATCCCTCACGTGTTATTTTCAGCGGTGAAAGAAATACCACACTGTGAAAAAACTCCAGTCTCCTGCATTTAAAATCTTACTTAAGTAAAAGTACAAAAGTATTAGCATTGAAATATACTTAAAGTACAAAACAGAAAAGTAAACATTATGCAGACGGGCCCATTTAAAAAAATAATATATATTATATAATTGAATTATAATTGTTGTTAATGTGTTAAAGGTGGAGCTCATACTAATTACTTTATATACTGATGGGTAGCTTGTGTATTTCCTCCCGGAGATCAATTAAGTCTTATCTTAAACTATAATAATACATCATCATTTATTTGTTTATTATATTTTGTATTATTAATCTAAATCTGCAAAGTATCTACTACCTACATTTAACAAATCTGACCTTTTCTTAGTTTCAAGAAGCTCATCAAACTGTTTCTGCTGCTGATGTTTCTGCAGCTCAACCTGGACACCACAGGGTGATCACGTCGCCTCAAACACAGATGAGTGCACTGCAACGCTGTCCTATGCTGTGAGCCTGAAGAAACCTGGAACTGCGTCCTTTGAATATTTCTACCCTGACAACAGCATTTACTTTGAGTTCTTTGTAAGTGTTTTAAAACAGCTGTTGATGTTGACAAAGACACCTACAGTTATATTGTATAACCTCTGGCTCGTTTCTCCCCCTCCTGTAGGTTCAGAATGACCAGTGTCAGTCTACAGACTCTGAGAGCCGCTGGATGCAGATCTCTGAGAGCAACTTTAGCAAATACACGGTTTGTCTGAGTGTAGCTCTTCATTACACCTGCTGGCTTCTGGTTGTCATTTGCTGGACAATTCTCTTTTGTTCCTTTCCCATTTTCCACATTCACTCTGTGCAGGTTGAGCTTAACACCGGCAACAACGTGCTGTATTGGAGAACCACTGCGTACACTCTGCAGGGCAGTGATGTCAAACCCGTGCTGTTAAGAAACATTGCCATCTCAGGTAGATATATCGCCTGTAGCTTGTTGCATGCAGCAGTTTTAAACATTTGTTCACTCCTCAACTTTTTCCTGCTAATGAGTAAAAGTCGAATGATGGTTTTCTTGCAGGGGTGGCCTACACATCAGAGTGTTTCCATTGTAAACCTGGCAGCCACAATGAAAAAGCAGGATCTGCACGCTGTACCCCCTGCCCTGCTGATACCTACGCCAACAAGGGTGCCACCGTTTGCCGTCAGTGTGAAAAAGACAAATATGCAGGTCTGTATATTGTATTTCCAAAGCTGTCTGCAAACACGAGTCATATCATTGACCGGCACGCTCTTCAATTCGTAGATACGTCTGAACTTCTATTATTCTGTATTTGCATGTTGTCACACATGCAAGGCAGTCTGTATGCAAATACTGCATTTACTGCTTAAGTGTGAGGCTTGTCTTATCTCTGGATCTTAATGTGAGCCGTGTTTCCCCTCCTCCCCGCCCTGCCTGTCGTTTCCCCTTGTCTCGGTTTCTATTTTTCCAGAGGCGGGTTCAGGGAGTTGCAAACCGAGACCTGCATGTACAAACAGTGACTACTTCTACACCCACACTCCCTGTGACTCTGAGGGAAAGGTAATATTGAAAAATGACATGACATACAGGTTCAGTAGGGGTGAACACACAGAGAGAGATTTCACCTTGAAAAAAAGCCTACAGCCATCTGGTGTAACGATTAGGTTTCTTTAAATATGAATTGCCTGTGTGCCACAGACCATCTGGTGGTTTCTTTCACATATTCATGTCTGGCTTGCTGTGCGTCTCAGACTCAGCTCATGTACAAGTGGATCGAGCCTAGGATCTGCAGTGAAAGTGTTGAAGGAGCAGTGACGCTGCCCGCATCAGGGGAGATGCAAACCTGTCCTCCATGTAACCCGGGTTTCTTTGTCACCAACTCTTCCACCTGTGAACCCTGCAACAAAGGTTTCCACTCAAACGGCACAGGTGCAGAATCAGTACACTCCTCATACTCTATCTTACATGCATGTCATACATGTGTACCTTACTCAAGATGATAATAATAGCTTATTTACAACCTTTGAGAAAAAGACTCCCCCAGTAATGAAAGTGTTGCTGTAAAAATCACCAAAATTGATGTCTTGACTGCAGAGTGATGAAAAGTATATAAGACTGTGTCTGATGTTTATTTTCCAGTTCTTTAGTACACATGAACATAATAACACATTATTTGCTCACAGCCTGTGCTAAGTGCCCTGTTGGCACGGAGCCAGTGGTGGGTCTCGAGTACAAATGGTGGAACACGATGCCGAGCAACATGAAGAGCTCCACCTTCCGTCGAGAGTTCGGCGGCTCTGAACAAAGCACGGGTGAGAAACTTAATATTAGGCAACGCAGTGTACAGGCAGAGGGCAAACACCACGGCAGTTCATTTAATAATCATCATAATAAATACACTGAGGCACAGAGCAGAAGGGTAACTGAATCACTAATAGCACAACTGAGCATACAAAAACTAATTTTCTGTTATAGAAAAGTGTAAGCTAAGGACAAAGAGGGATAGAGAGTAAACAGGATCTATCTCATAAAATAGCCAACACAAAATACCCAGTGTTTGACAAAATAAGATCCAAAAGCTTGTAAGGTTATTTTGTCAAACTTCTATTTCTATTGTCCAAAATGAACGTATACGTTCAGACTTACTCATGGCACTTACTTATGCTCTGATCCTTGTTTACAGTATAAGTATGCCACAACAAAAGAAACAACCTCTAAGACATAGACAGACAGACATTTATAAATGCACTTACCACATCATCTTCTTTTTAGGTTGTTAATTATAGATATAGAATATTAGATATTACCCCTATTAACATCTTTTTCTGTTATTATCAGTAGATAGACATATTAATTATTTCTGTTTGTCTTGCATTGTTAAAATGAAGTCGCATTGAAATTGTACCAATACTATATATATAATATAATAGTACAACATTATTTATATATACTGTATATCATTTTATTTCATTTACTTTTTAATTTATCTATTTTTTTTCTATGAACTAATATTGTATTTATTTTAAAAATTTCATTAATTGTGTTATTGTGCTTGGGCAACACATGTCGAATGTCATATAAAGCCTATTGAATTGAATTGAATGTGATGATGAGTTATTTAATAGATGCCGCATGTCCACTTAAACTACTGTTTGTGTCTGCTTTGCTAGAAGTCAAATATCAGAGCGTGTAACTGTTTTTAAAAATGTTATTTGTAATGGCAGCTTGGGAGGTGGCTGGAGAGTATGTCTACACCACCCCCGGGGATCAGGACACAGACTACCTGATGCTCACGCTCAATGTCCCTGGATACAGGTAAAGTCATACGTGTTTCTTATAGGAATTAAACATTTATATAAGTATAAACTATATCCCAGTTGAATTAAATATCACTTCCTCAGGCTGCCTCAGTCCATGACCAAAGACAGTGAGAGGAGTGAAATGTCTCGCATCACATTCGTCTTTCAGACCACGTGTACAGCTAACTGCACATTTTACTTCCTGGCGGTGAGAGGAATATTCAAACATATAAAGAAGTAAAGCTTGCCCTCCGCACGAGTATAGGTATTTATGAAATGAGTGTTTTTCTCTGCAGGGTTATAACCGGTTCAATAATGATGTGGTGGAGCATTGGAAAGGCAGCAACAGCAAACAGTCGTACTCTTACCTGATCCAGAGCAACAGCACCGCAAGCTTCACCTGGACTTTTCAACGAACAGAGGAAATTAACGTGGTGAGACTCATCCCCAATATCACTCTTGATCTATGACCTTCCCAAAGCTTCACTTTCTCAGCAGTATCTTTTTTACTCCTTACTCGACTGGCATGTCCAGAATGCAGCTTTTAGGGTTTGGTGCAAAAATCCTTGTTCAATTAATACAACTGGAGTTCTCTTCATGGTACAGCTTTATAGCTTTCAGTAATATGCACTCTATGTCTGTGCTTATATCGGTATATTTTATTCATGTATATTGTTTTACTCTTGTCTCTACCATTGCTTCTTCTTTTCATTTCTCCCTTGGTGCAATTTTTGTTTTTAAAGTTAACTTGGTGAACTTTAATGAGATATACTGTGAATGTGTTTACACGTTATGGCTGTAATGATGATACAAAAGTGCTCTAACATCATGTTTGCTTTGCTTTGATCGTGTGAGTTTCCCCCCAGTTATTGCACTGAACGCTAGAGGGCAGTCAGAAGCTGTGTGTCCACTTTGAAAAAGTCTGAATGTCCATGAGAACATGAATCCTAAAACATTCCTTTAAGCATAACCGATCACTACACTGTGTTTCTCTTCCCTCAGGAGAGGAAATTCAGCTCTGATTCTGCAAAGATCTTCTCCATCCACATCACCAATGTGATCGGAGGTGTGGCCTCTCAGTGTCGCCGCTGTGCCCTGAGCTCCGCTAACGCCGGCTCCGCCTGTGTTCCCTGCCCGCCGGGACACTACATGGTCAGTGGGACAGGAGTGTGTAAGAGCTGCCCACCAAACAGCTTCATCAGGACCGACCAGCCTGTCGGAGAGGCCGCTTGTGTTCAGTGTGGACCAAACACACAGAGAAACAAGGTGATGGGAGCAAAATATTTAGCACTGAAAATACAAATTTCTGACTAAATCTACTACTGAGTAAATGTATGCAGGGCTGTTTAGGACACAGAAGTTATGTCCTTTGTGTTCTTTTCTGGGATTTAGGGGCTTGAACGACCTTTCTACAAATATTCATAAATTATACACACTGGGAGATTTTAAAGGTTGATTTTCAGATTTTTAAAATCTTTATAAATCTCTCTATATTTAACTTTGTTTGGTCAAAAAAAAAAACAATCCACTATCTATCGCTGAAGTAGGTAACACAATGGTGATTGAGCGATTGATTACAAACTGGGTGTCTTTGGCGACATTACTGGAAATAAATCTTTATTGTACACTCACAGTTCTGAAAACCTGAAGCTCATATATCAACAATAAAAATATTAATGTTGGTCTGCAATTTACCTCTTACTTGCCTTCTTTTAAAATATTTCCCATTTATATCTTGACCCACACGATGAAGCCTTCAAACATCAAAAAGGAAATAAAAAATAATAATAATAACTCTAAAATATGTATGAATCTACTGTAACATCAGGCAGAATAAGGTGTTCACATGTTTCTATATTCCAGCTGATACATATCTGCATTTCCCAGTTGTCTTATTTGAGTTTCCCACAGCCAGTACACCCACTGTAAACACAATACTCTCCATCCTCCAGGCACACACAGCTTGTCTCAGTGACTGTGCACTGGACGTACAGACGGGAGGAGGCGCGCTGCTGCACTATGACTTCTCTCCTCTGTCCAACGTCACAGACTTCCACAGCAGCCCCCGCTTCACCAGCAAAGGCCTGAGATATTTCTATCGCTTTAATTTGGGTCTGTGTGGGAAAGAGGTAAGAAGCCGTGATGACTTTTGTTTTTTGTAAAGAATGTAGTGTGATGTTGTATTTAAAACCTGCTGTGTTTCTCTCACAGGGCAGAGTGCCGGCTACCTGTGTGGACAATGTGACAGAGAGTGGGAGAAAGGTCAAAGGTTACGTCTGTCAGTCCACTGTGGTTCCCTCGGACATCAGGAGTCAGAGCGTGGTGTCCACCCAGCCTTTCATCATTGGTGACTCACTCCTCGGTATGGAGTCAATGCTGCAACCAACGATAAGATGATGTCTTTCTAAGATTTCCTTCAACACCAAATTTAGTAATGATATCAACACACATTGCCATTTATGTTATATATTGTTAGGTCTGCTGGGATGTTGGATCACATCTAAATTGTGACTGAATGATACGCTCTAAACTATTTCAGTTTATTTTTTCAGTGTTTTCAAATCTAACATGTCGTCACCAGCTCAATCTAAGGGGTTGTTCAGAATAAGAGACATTCTGCTAATGTACAATTGTTTTTACTTTTAGCACTTCATGAATTGTCTCAACAACCATTTGAGAGATTTCCATTAAATATTTGCATTCATAGTTCCTAGAGGATAATTCTGAATGATTTAGGGGATCCTGTGACCTTTCCATCTGCACCACCTATGAGCACACATTTTGGTTTATGACCCACCACCTCTCCTACAGATAGTAGGAGCAAGACACACACACTTTATAGCTGTTAAGCCGCTCTGTTGTGTCTTTCCCTTTTACATAGTCGTTCCAAGTCTCTTTTTGACTTTGCAGCTGTTTTGTCATTTTATGTTTCTTTATGGTCGTTTTGAGTCTCTTCCTGGTTGGTACGCGTCTCTGTTAGTGACATTAGGTGAAGGCCAGAGAGCCCCTGACACTTCGGGCCCCTGGGCCTTTGCACAGTAGGCTCGTTCAGTAATCCATCCATGGTCGAAATATACAGTGCTTTGTGGGATTGCTAGTTTGAACTGCTGACTTACATCGTGTGCATGTCATATATCAGATAAATATGCTTTGTGTCCTCTTATTCTGAAGGTGTGACCACCGACACGACCCTGAGTAACATCTCCTCCCCAAAATGGCTGTTTCCCTCTACGTCCAGCCTGCCAGATGTCATCTTCTATTACAAGTAAATAAGATCACAACGTGTCTTTTAATGTGTTGCATTCATCTATTGGGGTACTTTCAAGTACACATTTTTAATTGTAGTCTATGTAGTCTAACTATATTACATTTGATTTTTTGAAGTATGAAATGTAATGCAGAATCTCAAATGTATCACATAGTGGAAGTTAAGACCTTTATGTTTCCAGGTCCAGTGAGACGATTAAGGCTTGTAAACAAGGCAGGTCAGCCACCATCAGACTGAGATGCAACCCCACAGTGACTGCTAAAGACCACTTCACGCTGCCAAGGTATCTTTCACTGTGACCAAGATCAACATTTGATTTGGCACACATAGTGTATTACAACAGCCATTACATGCCACATACTGAGCTCTGAGAATCTGAACTGTGGACAAAGTCCTTGGAGATTTTTTTCTTCATGTGAACGTTGTAATTATCTCTCTTATCTGTGTTTTCCTCCACAGTAAATGTTCAGAGGGGACGTGTGATGGTTGCACTTTCCACCTTCTGTGGCAGAGCCAGCATGCATGTCCACTCTGCACAAAAAACCACTACAGAGAGATTGTCAGCGCCTGCATCCAGGGAATACAGGTAATACTGCACAAGCAAAAAATAATTACAAATATCTTCCCTTCTCAACACACACAAACCCATCACAGGTCCATCACAAATGTGTGTTGTGTGGAGAGAAAAGTCCACCCCATAATCAAATATCAATCTAGATTGTTTTGGTGTGTGTTGCGAAGTGTTGAAGATATCGGCCGTAGAGATGTCTGCCTTCTCTCCAATATAATGGAACTAGATGGCACTCAGCTTGTGGTGCTCAAAGTGCCAAAAAATACTTTTTATGTATCATTTGTAAGCAGTGTTTGACATAAAAACAAAACATTACATTACATTACAGGTCATTTAGCAGACGCTCTTATCCAGAGCGACTTACATTGAACTAAGTACAGGGACAGTCCCCCTGGAGCAACTCAGGGTTAAGTACCTTGCTCAGGGGTACACTGGTGGCAGCCTCGTATTGAACTCCCGACCTTCTAGTGTTTTTGTTTGGAAGGTGTACCACTAGACCACTAGGCCATCACCACCACCAAAACAAACAAACATATGAATCTTCAGTGCAAGTTAGCTTAGCATAAAGACTGGAAACAGGGGGAAACAGCTGGCCTGGCTCTGTCAAACAGTAACAAAGTCCGGCTACCAACACCTCTAAAGCTCATTGTTCCTGAAAGGAAAATACTGAAAACATAACCATTCAACTGAGATGTGCCCAAGGCAATCTAACTATTTGTGTGTGTGTTTCAGAGAACCACCTATGTGTGGCAGCAGCCATTGCAGTGTTACGGAGGAGAGTCACTACCAGCACAAACAGTCAGTGCTTGTGTGACTCTGGATTTCTGGCTCAAATTTGGTGTTTCCACGGGAACGATTGCTGCTGTGCTGCTCGTCTGTATTAGTTGCTATTTCTGGAAGAAGACACGCAAGTGAGACTGCTGAGCTTCACATTTCCTCTGGTGTTTGTTGAAGCATTGATATGTCATACTAGTAAATAAGATTAAAGCTAAGAGTATGAAATGTCCAAAGAGGTGACTGTAATTTATGCTGACAATGTGTCATTTTCTGTCACTCTTTGTGCAGGTTGCAGTATAAGTACTCCAAGCTGATGATGAGCTCTGGGGATAAAGAGTGTGAGCTTCCCACTGCAGACAGCTGTGCAATAATGGAGGGAGAGGATGCAGAAGACGACCTCATGGACCTAACCAAGAAATCCTTCTTCACCAAAATTAGGTCCTTCTCCCGAGAGGTCAGTAACCTCTTCATTTACACATATTGAGCTACTTAAAAGGCAACTTCTCATGCTTTGTGTTATTATCTTTGTGTTTTCAGAGGTCATCAGATGGATTTGACTCAGTTCCACTTAAATCATCATCTTCATGCCATCAAAGAGAGGATGAAGACTCTGATGACGATTAATTCAGAGGATGAACAGATCCTTCTACCAGAGTACGGAGGAAATGCTGAACTACAGATAAACAGCTTCAACAGACGGAGTCACAGAAAACAAAGATGGGCTGTTGAAAGCATTTTATTTATTACAAACGATATAGGCTTACTGAAGGAGTTTTAAAATAATGCAAAGAACGACAAATATAATTAGTGTTATTTGCCAAATCTATTATTGCAATAGAAAGTCTTCTGAATTTTCAAAGCCCAATGGTGTATTTCAAAATTATTTAAGAACCACACTGTTAATGAAGTTACAATTGTTGTAGATGTGTAAGACTGTGTACATTTGACATGACTGTGAGTGTGTAATTCATTTTCATTGTTATTTTTTATCATGCTATCCTGTTTATTTTATTTTATTAGATCAGCCATCCAGTTTTTATTGTTTTTTTTGGCAATATGTGAATTATACTTGCTTTTGAGAACATTTTCTGCTGCGCCTAAGGTTATGATTTAATCTTGCTTTATTGTAAAGTAAAGACATTTTCTACAATAAAAACAACAACAAATGTGCATCTCTAGAAAATTAAGAATAATATATAGTAATAATCTAATGCTACCTTCAGGTGTTCTTCGTAAGATCATATACAAAGCATGACAATAATTACATCTCTTCGCAGTACGTAGGCTATATCATATAATACTGTTACTACTTTAAATGTTTAAATTCGTTTTCATGTGCCTTTGATTAAAAAAATATGTATTTAAAAGTATTTTTGTGGTTGTTGGTAAAGTTAAGAAAAATACAAGGTGAATTGTAACTCACATGCACATGTAATATATGCTTTATATTTAATCAAATATTGTACATCTACATGTCATGATATCTAAATTAAACAGGGAAAAACAGAAAAGCAGGATATTAATCCAATATGTTTCTCAATTTTCCAAGGATGTATGAAATTATTTTTCCTCAACAAGTATCACATCAATATCACACCATAGTGAAATATAACAGAAGAAGAATAACTCAAGTAGTGCACTAAAGTGCTTTCATTTTCTGCTACTTTTTATCTCTTCACTTCAATTGAATGTAATATTGTTATTTTTACTAATTTTACATTTATCTGACAGCTATGGATACTAGCAACTTTGCATACTACGATTTTACATAACACACGTGATCATATTATAAATAAGGATGTATTGTTGCACCTGAAAGCAACACGGGTTTCAGTCGCTGTCCTCGTCTTGTAAAACTCGTCTGTCCCATGTTGCTATCTCTCGCGAGACTTTGCGACGTGTTGCAAGCGGGGTGAAATCTCGGGAGCTGTCTGAAAGCAGCAGAGAGGAACAAACAGCGTGAAGAAGATTTAAAAACGTGCATTCAGCAGACGGTGATTCTGCAACATTTCGCAAGAGGTCTGCGCCGTAGCCTTCGATTATTTAAAGTTATCCAACGACGAGAAACGTTTAATTCAGCTTCTCTTCTCGTAACTTTGGGGAAGTTGAGCTGCACGGCTCGGAGTGCCCACCTCGGAGCAGAAAGTCGAGTCGGTGGTCGGCAGTTGTTCTGCAGGAATGTCGCAGAAAGAGAGACCCAAGTTTTATCGACAGGAGGTCAACAAGACGATATGGGAAGTCCCGGAGCGGTACCAACGCCTGTCCCCGGTTGGCTCTGGCGCCTACGGATCCGTGTGGTAAATCACTTTGTACTATGTTAGTTTGTGAACGCGTTTCTGTTTGTAGCCTGGTCACCTAATTTAACCTCCATTCATTTAGACGGGGCCTGTGCTGCAGATGCTAAAGTTAGGTTAGCTCGTCCTGATTGTTGGCTAACAAGGTGGAGCCACGATGTGCCTTTCAAGAAGAAAACCTGTTGACTTGTTGTTTTTCTCGTATTAACCACTTATAAAACTTGTATTGAACCTGTGTAACTGCATATGCATGTACAGAAATGCACTGCAGGAAGCTACTCACTCACAATAACTAAACTGTTGAAGAAGTACGTGAGTCTTTATCTGATCACTGGGCATGTTGCGATCACAGAACTGACTAATCAATGATTATTTATAATTACACACTGTAGCTGCACATCCTGTTTCCAGGGGCTTCTTTAATGACATTTGGTTTAGAAGAAGAGCTTTAATTTACATTATTAGTTTATAATCCCACCAACAGGTGATGTAATCCGAGTAAGTAAAGATGGGGTTAACGGATAACGATATTGTGCGGAGTTTCTACTGTGCATATATATATTATTTAACTAGTTAAAAGTCTCATTGACGAATGTGACGAAAGGGCATCTTAAACATAGTTATAACAATGAACGCAAACAAAAATATTGTGCACTACGAATGAGTGAGCACAATAATGAAATCTGTTCATGCACTTAAATATATGTTAATAACAAATATTGCAAATATTTTAGTCACTACCATTACTCACTATCATATGGACGACGTGACCATATTTAAATGATTGGGGCCTTCATATAAATATTGAATATAATCTGATAATGTCTCAGAGTAAACAGTAGTGTTGATAAGGTGTCCAAAAGAAAGATGTTTTCAAACTTATTTGAACTCATGTTGAATAGTTTAATGAACTCAGATATGTGCATATCAACAAACAAATCATTGACAGTTTTGATCAATGATTGACGTAATTTAGCAAGGAACAATACCTCATTCCATTAAAGTCTGTTAAAGTTTTTCTTATATTTTATAGTCTTAATGATAATTCTATTAATTGTAAGAAGAATTGACAGATCGATAATTAAATAAGTGTTTAGTTGCAGTCCTAACTGCTAGTCCTGACAGTAGTATGACTGTAATACTTCCAACTTTACTGGTCATACAAATCCTAAATGATAGGTAGTCTCATCAAAATATAATTTCAATACGTCTTCCAGCCTTAATGAAAACATCTTGATAACTTCTCATCTTCTAGGCAAGTGAATGTTTTCATTAATGATAAACACGTTTGCAGCACGGAGTCATTTGCATTTACAGTGGAGATGGGATCTTTCCTCATGAGTTGTGTAGAAGACCTTCCTGGTGAGGTAGATTTTCCTAAGGCTGCTTCGTGGTAAAAATGTTCGCTTTCATAGGATAGACCCTTTGCATTGGTCTGGTGATTAAATGTGCTGATACTATCTAGGACACGACGTTGTCAGCGGTACACTTGATTTAGTGGGCAGATGTTTGTTTTGCAAATGGGAGTGGACAGCTGTGCTGTTGCTGGGCAATAGGATAATCTGTTGCTGGTCAGATTACTGTCCGCTCACTACCAGTGCATTGAATGTGATTGTTTTTTTCTAAACCGGACACTGGCTTATACTGTCTGTGTTTACAGGATGGACTACATTTACTGTAAGTTTATTCATAATGTAAGTGCACAGCCGTAAGGTTTAATGTAGTTGTTGCTGAACATATTATGCATAGTGCATGTTTTAATATCTTAACACATGTGCACCCACATTAAGACAGAAAGACATTGGTGTTGGTTGATATAGATGGAAAATGTTGGATATTTCTGCTTCAACCACGTGATGTTGCTGCGTCCCTGATCATGCTGGTTTCTGGGTCCCAGCTGTAGTCACTACTGGCTGTGACTGGTTAGGTGAGCCGAGCAGGAGGAAGTGTTGGGTTTGGCTTAGAGACAGTCAGCCTTTAGAGTGCAGGACAGACTGCAGGCAGGGCTGCTACCAATCTGCTGAGAGGTGACATTTTCTGCTGATGATGCCCTTTTCCGCAGCCTTCAGAAGCTCTTACTGCACCTTATTTGGTTTAGAGAGCAAACTCAGCCCATTCTGAGACCAAACTGTTTTCCTCATCTGCCTAAAAATGACAAGCTTGCTTTTCATTTCAAGCTCAAAGTGTTAAATTACATTACATTACAGGTCATTTAGCAGACGTTCTTATCCAGAGCGACTTACATTGAACTAAGTACAATGTATTTAGTTCAATGTAAGTCTCCCTGGAGCAACTCAGGGTTAAGTACCTTGCTCAGGGGTACACTGGTGGCAGCCTGGTATTGAACTCCCGACCTTCTAGTGTTTTGTTTGGAAGGCGTACCACTAGACCACTAGGCCACCAAAACAAACAAACATATGAGGCTTCAGTGCAAGTTAGCTTAGCTTAGCATAAAGACTGGAAACAGGGGGAAACAGCTGGCCTGGCCATCACCACCACCCATCTGTAGGTTTCATTCTTTAAAGCCGTTCATGCTGACAAAAAACTGTAGTGAGTTAGCGCTGCAACGACTAGTTGACTAATCGATTAGTCGATCGACAGAAAAATAATAGGCGAAGGCGACTATTTTGTTAATCGATGAATCATTAAAGGAATTCTTCATGCAAAAGTGCTGTTTTCAGACACTCAATTACTCTCAATCTGCTTTCTCTGTTCTATACCATAGTAAACTGAATATCTATAAACTGGGATGGATGCTATTTTCGGACCGTTCGTTGCAGCCCTAATATAAGTAGTGTTACTATTGAGATTTATGTTTACATATTTGCCCACTTTTGTTTAAACAGTTCTGCAAGTGATATGACGACTGGTTTGAAGATAGCTGTGAAGAAGCTGTCTCGGCCTTTTCAGTCCATCATCCATGCCAAGAGAACATACAGAGAGATGCGGCTGCTGAAGCACATGAAACACGAAAATGTGAGTACACTTGTTTCTCTTCCCTTTGTTCCGTCATAAAAAACAGTCGTTTGTGTGCGCTTATGCAATGCCTCACAATGCGTTTGCTTATTATGTTGCCTATTTGCTTATAATTATGGGTTTAGTTGCTGCCTGTAGTTCTTTGTGTTAACAGTGGTTTTCATATGTTTGCAGGTGATTGGCCTTCTAGATGTCTTCAGCCCTGCTACTAGTCTAAATGAATTCACTGATGTGTAAGTTGAATGTGTTTGTTTAGAATAACCTGCATCCCAAGTTCACCTTAGCAACACACACGCTTTCTAAACAGTGTTCAACAAACTGTAGCCTTTAGTGTCGCAGCAGCAGACAATCCTAGCTGTGGCTGGGAAACACCTGGAGACAGGCCAGCTGACTAAACACTGGAACATTTCTTAGACTGTCCACTCTGTTAGTTATTCACTCGCTGGCTGCTACTAGAGTTATTTCACCACCAGCTTCCTTTACTTCCTTTCCTGCTTTGTTGACTTTGTGAAACATACCTGCTTTGCTGGCAAACAGGTAGTTATTGTTTGTTGGTGTTAAAGGTTGTTAGAAGAAGCGGACAGCGAGACGGTGACTCAGTCCTCAGACGAGCGTTCTGCCTCCCCCGTCATGTGGGGAATGTCTCTTTCTCTTCTCTACACACTGAGAGACTTGTATTGAGATCAAATTGTGACGCCAGATTTTAGTTGACACCCAACATAAGAATGTGTCTCAACTAAATACTTTGAGTCAGATTTTAATTCCCTTCTGAGTTTTGATTTCATACTTCCTTGAGATTTGACTGATCCTAACTATTTTGTAGCAGTTTTGGAGTTGGCAGTGCAGTACCGGGCGGGGACCCACTTAATTCTGAGGGCCTTGGTCAACAGAATTGGCTTTTTAATACCTCACATGCATGTAATTTTGTGTGGGAAGAAACCCACTCTACTCACTAAGAGAATATGTCAACTCCCAAGACCAGAACCCAGGAACTTGGAGACAGTGCTCCCTGATTTTTAACAGTGGTTAACCGCAATGACTGCTAAACAGATACTGCGTCACATTTGAGATTAGTCATACAGATGAGGATGTGCAGTAGCTATTTGGTGTGCCATCTTATGTAATGGCTTCAAAACATGTACCAGGAAGTTTGGCATATAATAATCAACTATGTTCACTTGTGAAGTTATTTGTGTCACCTACATAGTACTTGTAATGCAGGGTTTCCACATTTGGAAAATAGCACCTTTGCTCTTTCCTCTTAAGGTTAATGTTTTTTATTTAATTATTCCAAAGATAATGTGCGATGAAACTCCAAGTATTATACACTGCCCATGACAGTCAGCACGTATTTTACTTCATAATAGCCCACCTCTGCTATAAAACACTGCAAGAAACCCTCCATGCATGCTACAGTACATACGCAGTCTCAGATGGGGTTGTGATTCAGGTGGATTCATGCCTGTATTGAGAGCTGCCCACTGTCAGATCACCCAAGATGCATTTTACTGCGAAATGTGAAAAAATGACAGCTGGGGCGGATGTAGAGAAGTGAAGTGTGCTGAAGTTTGCCTTTTTTCCCCCTACGTCATGTCCCCAAATAGCTTCTCTCCCATGCAGCGGAGCAGTGGAGGCTGTGCTTGCTGTTGAAATGGAGATCCATCCTCACAGATCAGCATTATGTCATGGAGCACTAAAGGCAATACAAGATCACACATGTAGATTGTGTGTGTGTGTGTGAGACAGGGCTCCTGAAAGAGGGAGAGAGAAAGAATAGACAGAAAAAGAAAGAGGGGAGAATAAACGCTGAGTTACAGGCTGTCAGAAGGAAATATGGGTCTCTATCTGCACATCTGCTGGAACATTGTAAATGTTCTGAACACATTATGATATCTAGGAAAAATCCCAGATATGCAGGTTCTGTAAGTATGGTTTGCCTAGGCTCTAAAAATACAGACTGAGTCACAACGCTGTGGCTTTAGCTCCTCAGAGCTCCTGTTTCTATAGGAGAGAGGAAAACAGAGGTCACTATTTATATCCCTTTTTTTTTCCAAGGCGGGTGAACTTTTGAGGGTGTCTGTTCAAGTTCAAGCGTAACCAGGTGCTATTTTAAGTTCTGAGAATAGAAGAGTATTCATGATGTGTGTTTGTTAAACAGCAGACTGACGAAGCAGCACATGGCTCTGTGTATTTTGGCTGTAGCACCCTGCTCTTGCTTTCTTTCACAAGCGTTGTTTGGGCATTTTAAACAGCTCTAGGATTACATTTGATTTATCCACTGATGCAGTCCCATTAAACTGGGTATGTTGTTAAATGACGCTCCATTTGTGAAGGGCTTGGCCTTTCAGTGCCTCTGGAGAGAAAGGAGAGTGAAGAGAAGTAGCAGCTAAACCGGTTTAAGCTCACACAGCCATATGGGAAATTAGTTTCAGACAAACAAACTCTGGGGGAAAAATGGAAGTGCAAATAAATTCATTTATATCCACCTGGCTTTTTATGAAGAGAGAAAAAATTGACATGCCATTTTTAATATTTGTGTCTATTTAAACTTTTATGATTGGCAGGTATCTTGTGACTCACTTAATGGGGGCAGATCTCAACAACATAGTGAAATGTCAGAAGCTCACAGACGACCATGTGCAGTTCCTCATATACCAGATCCTCAGAGGGTTAAAGGTGAGGCTTTAGAGAAATGGCTCGACATTTGGGAAATAGGCTTATTTGCTTTCTTGCATCTCAGCAAGAAAGAGAATGAGCTTATTTCCCAAAATGTTGAATGAATCATTGGTTCCTAGATTGTACTGCACTGCCTCTGACATTATATGTACTGGTAAATCAATACATCTTTAAAATGATAGTGTAATTTAATTCACATGTTCTCCTCCATCTCTCTACAGTATATCCACTCGGCAGACATCATTCACAGAGTAAGTGCCATGTTTGAGTTTTGTCCGAAAACAAATGTCATTGTGTCTTTGACCCCGATTTGAAAGAATAAAAAAGTGTCAGGGTTTATGACATCTTCCATTTGGCAGAGTTTGGCCTGTGCTTTGTGCAAACATCGAAGGGGAAGGGAAGTCATAAACAGGACCTTTACTTTTACACGCTGTTAATGATGTAATGCTCCTATTTTAGGGTTTACAACGAAGGGATACATTCAATCATGAAAAGTAGGACTTTTTATCTAGATCAAGATTTCAGATGTACTGTCCATCCAAAAGTATGCTCTTCACCTAAACTTAAATTACATTCATTCTAGTGCTGCCCCTCTTAGTTGACAAATTGGTAGTTTTGGTCCTAGTGTTTATTAGTAAAAAAAGAAAAGAAGCATTTTTTCATGCTAAATGACTTATTTCCAAGATTCTTATAAGATATTCCATTGTTAGTCCAACAACGTGGACGTTTGCAATGAGCACGTCTCTGGTAAACACAATATTTAAAGTGGTGCTTTTGCATGATTCTTTGTGGAGAAGTCAACAAAATCGTACGAGTGTTAGTCGACTAAGAATTTCTTAAATAGAGGACAGCCATAACTAGGTCTTTCATCTCTTCAGGATTTAAAACCCAGCAATCTGGCGGTGAATGAAGACTGTGAGCTGAAGGTCAGTGAACTGCTGCTCTCATTTAAAACATCGATTTATCCTGAGTCCACAAATGTGAATATAACACATTTATTGCTCTTCAATTGCTCCCAGATTTTGGACTTTGGTTTGGCCCGGCACACTGATGATGAGATGACCGGCTACGTGGCCACACGCTGGTATCGCGCCCCAGAGATCATGTTGAACTGGATGCATTACAACATGACAGGTAGAGACATTACAAATATCTTCCCCAGTGAATGTACATCATGATAGAAGAGTTGACCGATGAGTGCATCTTAATGTTTGTGTCCTGCTCTTCTGTGTTTCAGTGGATATTTGGTCTGTGGGCTGTATAATGGCAGAACTCCTAACTGGAAAAACTTTGTTTCCTGGAACTGACCGTATCCTTTTCATTCGAGAGAACAGTATGTTCAGAGCTCAGATAGGTGGAGACACTCTGACACAACATTTGCATAACAAATGAAACCGGTTAAACGCACATTGACATTTGTTGTGGAAGTAATGATGTTTGCTGTTTTTGGACAGTTGCAGAAACTGATCTTCAATTGCTTCTTTTCTGTGTCCTCTCACGTAAACTTGCTTTTTCTGCTTTTCTTTTCAAACATAACGCTGACTGTGGTGTTTTTAATTTACACACAGATAGTACCTGTTTCCACACTTCCCTCTGTCTTGACACATGCCCTTTGCTGTAATGTTTCCACTGGCGTGCCTCAACTCTTCCTACACCGTCAGTATGCACCGTAGGCTCGGGTCCACTTTCTGCCTGCACAACTGCCAGTCTTTGTATGAGCCTATCAATCTGCACTGTGTGTGCTCAAGATTTAGTTTATCTTTCTCTCCCCCTGCCAATGTTTTCATACTAACGGCTGCGCTTGTAAGTTAAGTGTACAACAGGGCTGTCCGCTGCCTCCACTGTTGTGTTGTTGTAAGCTGCCTGCAGGTTACATTTCAAATACTTTCCCTCCTCTGTGTGCACACTTAAATGTAGGCTTTCTTCGTTCGTCGCATCTCATGTGTGAAATAGAAAGTAAATATAGTGAAATGTAATATCACAGATGGTTTGTAGGTGACATAAGTTTCACAAGGAGGATGAGAAGTTCTCTCTTGTCCAGCATCTGGTCTTCCTTTACCGTGTGCCGGTAGACATTGATCAGTTGAAGCTAATCATGATGCTCGTCGGAACACCAGGGCCCGAGCTCTTGATGAAAATCTCTTCAGAGACTGTGAGTTCACAAAGGAATGCAATGTTTTTCTCTAACCAGTTTTCTGCTCCAACCTTGCCACTCTGTTGTGCAATAACTTGGTGTTTCTGTTGCCTGACTGACAGCATGCTATCTAGCCTTCAGCTTTGTGGGTGTGAGACCTGCTTTCTGCCTCTTTAACTGGGACAATTGAGAAGAATTACATTTTTCATGATATCATTGTTATGACAGCTCTGGCTTTCAGTGGTGATTGACTGTAATGCAAAGTATTGTGTTGTTGTTTTTACTCTAAATCGTAACTTCTTTTAGGTCACATTTTTGCTTCAAGGCTTACATTTTTTTCTCAACGCAACATTTTAGTGCTTCTAGAGTTTAGCCGCACAGTGTTTGATTGAGAAGCAGCTTCTTAACCAACTCTGCTCTGTCGCTATACTCCCCTTAACACAAGCTTCATAGATATAAACCAGCTTCAGCAGATAATGCGTCTAACAGGAACGCCCCCAGCATCTCTAATAAGCAGGATGCCCAGCCATGAGGTGAGCAGGATTCACAGTTTCTTTCTTTAGACCAGACCGTAGGCCGGGGCGGAAGGACTGCTGGACCTTTTTCTTTTAAAGCTACGCAGCTCTTGGCTTAGTATACTATATTTATCCTGACTGTTATCCCCAAAATGGTTCCATAATAACATCTTGAATAATATTAGCAGTAATATTTGATGCTTTCCCTGTTTTTAAAGGCTGCATTAGTATAGTACCGGACTGTTCTTGATGATCTATTATTTACTTTTACCCACCTAATCATTATCCACATTGCTGGATCACAGGTATTTGGTGAAAAATATTGTGATAATTGATTTTCTCCATATCGCCCAGCTCTAACGATTTAATTATGTTAATTGTTTTATAATTGAATTGCCTAAAAGTCAATTAAGTTCGCCACACTGAGAGCATCGCTCAGCTGGTCTCGCACTACTTTGGTCATGTGGGTTGTAAGGAGCAGCACGGCCTTTTGGGGCCTCTACCTGGGATTTAAGTTTTCCGGTTTACTCCCAGTAATTGTGTGTTGGCTGTCTGACACGCTTGTTGCATGAGGTTGTAACAATGATTGCCAGAAGTGGTTAAGGCATTTGTGTGCTTGTCATTTCACTCGCTTATTATTAAAATGTCTGAGAATTAAACGTGCACTTTGTGCAATAACTAGACTTGCTGTTAGTGTTACAGTACTTACTAATGGCACTTTCTGTGTGAAAGATGCTTTGTTCTGTGGTTTTTTCTGTTTTTGTTGCACATTTCTTGAAACTTGCTGTCTTGCTTCTCTCAACATGTTATTGCGTATATTGTATGTTATTTTTCACTCCAAATGATAGAATAATTGTCAGTCTCCAACATAAACTTTTCTTTTACACGTTGGTTTTTTTATAGACATCTTGCTGTTGTGAGGCAACAGCTCAGGGCTGTCAATCATATGTTTGACGCAAGCTACACACAGCAGCTGTGTAGTTGCTTTTGACTGCTTTGCATCTCACTTCAGGTAGTCAATCACCCCATGCAAACAAACGGAGCTAAAAACTTAACTAAAACTAAAACTCGCTAATATGTCTCTATAAAAAGTGGAGTTATTTTTGTTTACGTCGCTGTAATTTCTGCCATGGGCAATAAAAAAAAATAGACTCTTCCTCTTCAAAGGAGGACCGTGTTTACTGTAAACTGCACTGATCCGCGTCGTAATACACCAGGGCATACGTCAACCGTTAGCTGCGCGGGGACAAAAAAATACGGGTGAAAATAAGATTTTTTTTTAGTGAAGGTATGTTAAACACAAACAATGAGCCTTAAATATACTGCAGAGAGCTTGAGCTTTAACACCGACATACTCGTTATAGTATTTGCATACATTCAGGATTATGTGATGCAGTGTACATCAGTCACATCAGTACATGGAAATGCAAGAAGTGAACAGTAATAACTTGATGCAGGAGGCTACTTTGAACAGATTCAGTAGCATGAAAATATGTGAGCATTACGAAACAGTTGGTACTTAATGTATGCGACATGTTGCGGTTAGTGGGAGCTGACAATTGATTTACTGCATGTATTTTCGCAGGCCAGGAACTACATCGCCTCCTTGCCCACCATGCCCAAGAGGAACTTTACTGATGTTTTCATTGGTGCCAACCCACAAGGTAATGTACCTTTTTAAATTTAATTTCTTCCATTAAATAGTTTTGGCTTCTTTCTGAGTACTATTGGTTCAAAACTCTCAAAAACAAAATGACAGTACACTTAGTATTTAGGATAGTTAGGATAGTTTAATGCATCATATATTGTTTGAGATTGAGCTCTGTTCACATGTGTGACTTGTTTTAAAAGCTGTGGACCTTCTGGAGAAAATGTTGGTTCTGGATACAGACAAGCGGATAACAGCGGCCCAGGCTCTGGCTCACGGCTACTTTTCTCAGTATCACGATCCGGACGACGAGCCCGAGGCCGAGCCGTACGACCAGAGCTTTGAGAGCCGCGAGCTGGAGATTGTAGAGTGGAAACGTATGTCATTATTCTACACAGAAAGTCTTTATAATACTGTAAAGGTATTAATGTTTGCTATACTGTTGAGAAAAGAACCCGGATTTGAGTTTGAACATTTTCTCATTTCTTCCAGGATTAACCTACGGGGAGTTGTGTAGTTTTGAGCCACCTATCTATGAGGAGGACGACATGGAGTAAAGAGACGTGCTACCCAAATCAAGTCCAGCCTCCGACAATTCGTAACAACCTCGAACGTGTGCATTAGTGTTAAACAAACTCTCAGACACTTGTATCAGAGTGCCTACCAGCCTTTGTCATTCTTTATTAGCCAAGAAAACATTGTCCACAATTAGCTCTTGTAAGGATATCGTTATCAGCGCAGGGAAAGAAAGAGCTTGACCAGTTATCATTATTCTTATTTATGAACCACTAATGTTGATGGTCTGTTGCTGGAAAATGTCATTTCTTGCCAATAGCTGAAAATCCTTTTATATTCTTCAGATTTTTTTTAAATTTAGACTTCGATGACTCGTCACTGTGACACTGAGATGCTGAAACACCTGGACCTATAGCTGTGCTGTTTTGTGTTTTTTAAATAGTTTATTGAGTAATTTATGAATAAGCTCCTGTGTCCATCAATTGAAAAAGGAATATGCTATTCTACCACTCGCCCTGCCAAGCTGTCGCATATAGCACTGGGTCACGTGTATTTGTAAAATGATTCAGTTATGATAATTGTTCCTATATTTAAAAAGAGATAACTCTAGAGGGTTTCATATCTGTGACATAAGTAGATTTGATGTTTTTAGGTATTTGACAATTTGAGAGTGTTCTGTGTAGTCACTGACCTTCAGTGCTCACCAATTGAATTTCACACATAATGTTTATTTGATAGTTTAGATGCTCTGTGAGACTCTTATACATATTTTGGCTATACAGAAATATCTGAGCCTCTGCTGTTTCAGGACAGTACTAATCAACAAGGCACCTAAGTAGGAAGAAAAAATATTCAAGGTTACATGCTCTACTCAAAACTATGTAAATATCTGTGCGTTCTTTTTTAAATCTCTGACTTATTGTGCTTATGTTATGAAGCAATCCCTTTTAGTATGTACATCAGTTAAAGACTTTGTGTGCGTTTTGCGAGAGTGTGTTGTTGGTTTACAAGAATTTGTAAGTGTCATGCTAAACCGCTTAAATGTAAAAGAGGGATTTCAAATGTATTTATACTTTGTGGAGGTGATATTTATAAACAACAATCGACAGATCCCTTAAACTATTTTCAGTCCGGCAGAGTAACTACTATCTTCAGTCCTTTTTGTTTAACAAAATAAAGACTTATTTTTAAGAGACCTTCGGTTCTTTTACTTTATTTATTTTCCATTTTCCAAACAAGTTTTTATAGTTAGTGCCAATCCTCTGTGATTTCTCTTGATGATTAATGAATGAAATGATGTGGATGATTTTACCAAAATGACAATGATGTACACAATTATTTTGCATTTTGAAAATTCATGATGTGCTACCACATTTACTGTTTGTCCTGTTCTTGAGCAAAACACTCAATAACTACAACATAACATTGAAAAACCTTAGATTTTCTGTTCACTCACAAATATTCAAAAAGCACTTTGTCTTTGCTTTTCTGAAGAAGTCTGAGTGCACTGTGAAACATGCAAGAGGGATGACCGCTGCACTTTAGTCTGTGGTTCAGCAGTACCTTTTTCAAATGGAAAATCTATCTACAGTATGTCTCTTAAGTGTCAAATGCCTATTAAGCCACAATTTCCTACACAAGACACTGACAAAATAACGCTAACAATATACTCAGCCCTGATATTATCAGGTGAAATTAACTTAAAACGTGCATTTTGTTTCAGCACCCATGTCGGCCAGAAAAGTATCAATAAATTAGTGCAGAAAGTTATGTATTTACGGACATTTAAATAGTGGCCCTATTAGTTTGTGATATTGTTAAAGGTCCCTCTTTGTACATCTTAGTCAGACATGTTTATAAACCAAACTTGATGTTTTTATGTATTTGTCAGACAAATACAAATATTAGATGCAATGTTTCAATCAGATTTGGACTTCATTATGAATCATAATTTTAAAAATATATATATTTACATCAAAGTATATAATATATAGACATACTAAAGATATATATTTGAAAATGTGGTGAAAGTGCAACGCTTTCAATGAACTGTCACTGTATTGCTGAATTATGTGGCTTTTTGGTTGGTGCTTGGAGCGAGTGATTTTAGTGCCTTTTAAACAGGATGCTTTGTATATTGCAATTGCATGACTGGATGATCAGGGGACACTCGTAAGCACCGCTGAATATATTGGTTAAGAAGGCTGCTCACTGTGTCGGTTGCCCTGCAGCTTCCGTGTAGTAAAATCATAAAAAGATTGTCTGGTGCTCAGGTGGAGAGACATCACTGGGAAGCTCCCTCTTGAGCAAAACGAACAAGTGCGCATGCGTGGAACATTCGATCACTGGTGGTGTAGCTAACGGCTAAGCTACGAGTCCAGCCAACATGGAGCGAAAAGGTAACCCTTTACACCGACACGCCGTACACTGTATGAGCAATGTTAGTCCGTGTGTGTGTGTTGACACTGCGGTTGATATTCCTCCGCGGTCACGAATGTAAAGTGTAGCCTTGCTGCATACATTCAGAGGGAGGTTTAATTGTAACGCGTCTGTCGCGCACTGTTGAGCTGGAGCTAGCTCTCTAGACATTAGCTTTAGCTTCAATGGGACATGTCAGGATTATGTAGCTGCGTTTAGCTTTTCAGCTATGTGCGTTAACACACAACAACCTAAAACACCGACAACATTATTCACTCGTCATTGTGTGAATAAGCCACTAGAGTGACAATAATTCATGTCAGACTATCGTTAACGTTACAGTCTTTTAGCAGGACTGTTACCTAGGTGGGTAGCTTAGTGATGTAAATTAACGTCAGACGGCGATTAGACAGATGCACCGTAATTGTGATTTAGACGTTGGTGGTTGCATATATGATATAATACAGTGCATAATGACCGGGTTTATGAGCTGCAGGATCAGGGTGAGGTTGTTATATCCTTTTCCTCAGACAGTGTCATCCTTTTTCTTGTCTTGAGTGTCAAGTAGACAACAAACGGCAGCCAGACAATGGCAAGGTAATTGGTCACTGGTTTCTTTTGACAGTTCTAGCACTCCAGGCGAGGAAGAAGAGGGGGAAAGCAAAGAAGACCAGCAAAAAGTGAGTTTTTTTTTTTTAAACCTCCATTTAAAGCGCCTCTTCATTTTGTACATACAGACATGCATTTTGTCAGTTCAGTCAGAGGTGGTTTATTGCAGTTTGACATGCACATGGTCCAGACGTTTAGATGTGAAACTGACACAAGGTGCATGCTTGCACTTTATTTTGGTCGTGCATGATCCAAAGATAAAGAGGTGTAAAACTAAGGTCAAGAACTCTGGGTTGGTTTCTATAGCTTTTAATTTTTGCACGAGGTTCATGTAAGCACATTTGCATTAATCAATTGTACAGTTATTTGAACAAGATATAGTAAATTGTAATCTGTGTAGAGTGTGCAGTATGCATTGCTGGAAATAAACCACACAAAAACTATATCCTATCATAACAAATGTTTATGAATTGTTGCATTAAGATTATGCAACATTTACGGCAGAAAATAGACTACTCAAGTGTTGATCTCCAATACTGATTGTTTTAGTGTACCTAACAGTTTACTAATCATGCTGTCAGTGGCATCCTCCAGAGTGTTGCATAACAGCCTGTGCTATATTTAATACCAGAGAATGAAGAAGCCCACATCAGCCCACCGAAGCATGGCATTTCAATGAAACAGCACTACTATTGCATGCAGATACTCACCTCCTGACAGCGTTATCTTCATGGCTGACACAGCCATGTCCATCAGGCAGAAGAATCATATGATACTAAGAGGCTAAAAATAACTTAAAACGGTACCGTTGCATGCCACAGTGAGTACCATATGTATAGAAAATAGTCACACTTGTGAAGGACATAGTGGACTGTCGGAGCTATAGTTCTGAATCAGCTGTCAGGATAAATATCAGTTTTGCCTCACTTGGAAAATGTACATGAGAACATCTTGATTATTACACACATAATTTATCACCCAAACTGATGACTACAAGCAAAAAATAGATACGCTCTCCCAAAATTGGAGCAGCGATGTATTTTTCTTTTCATAAAAATTTGACAGATTGGAGTTGTGTCTGGGGCTATACCTTTGGTTCCTCCCTGTCTTTATTATTCAATAGTCAGTGAAGAGCCGTGACTGACTATTATTACCAATTCTGATTGCTTCCTAAAAATGTGTTATTAATTACAAGAAATATCGCAATACAAGAATAGTCAATGCATTTTTTTTAATGGAAAAAACACCATTAAAAAGTCAACATTTAATTGAAATACATTAGTAATTGCAGCTGTTTGTTTTGTCATTGGTGCACAAGCATGCCTTTAAATCTCTGCTTCAAATAACTGTGTCAGGCATTAATAAGTAGGTTACATATTATGTGGAAACCAGCAGCTCATTTGTGAGACACTACTGACCGTTTAGGAATTTATTGGACTGTGATCTTAGCTCTCTTGGCTCCTGTGGTGATGAGCAGCCTTAATCTGCTCATGGAACAAGTAACATCAGGCTGTTTGGCTTTCAAGTTAATATTAGGAACTGTTGGCATACATGGATAATAGGATATTACACATAAATACACAAACAAAGTGCTCACATGCCAGTGTGATTTAAAAAAATGCACAAAAACGACTGAATATGTTTTTGTGTCCTGAGCTGTAAAAACGGATCCTTTTTCCTACACATTAGCTGTCTGCTATACTATATTGTGCTTGACTAAAACAACATAACTGTTTATTTTCAAGACTTGTATGACTTAATTAATAAAACTTCAAATGACAGATTAATTTGAGCACAGTTTTTCATACATTCCCTTTTTTCATGTGCTAAATGTCAAACATTAATTGTGTTTTTTTTTAGCTTCTAGGTCAATCTACAAAACATTGGGTTTTATTCTAAAAGCTCTTTTCTTAAAGCGAGTGCTTGGGTAGAGTGCGCGCAGTTAGACAGACACGTCTTATCACAATCCCGCGATGGCCACAGATACCAGATTGTTATCCTTTTTAATTTGTCTGAGCATTTGATTTATTGTTTGCTGTTGGGATGTAAAAAATATAACAAACTGTTTCTAAAATACATTCCTCGCCCCAAGCTTTAATATCTGGATTTTTGTTCAGTCTTCTATGACTTGCTCTAGATGTACTTTATCTCTTCCATCTGACAAACCGACATAATGGCAAAATAATTGAGCTTGGTAATTGCGTGACACACAGGCTTGTATCCTAATCTCTTTTTAATAATGATGCATATATTTTTTTCTTTTTTTAATGCAGCTGCAGTTTCTTTTACCCTGATCCTGGAAATGAGTTTTATATCTACACATACCGAGTGCTAAAGTCCTGATTCAACAGTGTTTTATATTTTCCCAAACAATGTAGTTGCACACTTAACCTAAAATAGGACTGCGTTAAGATTTAGTAAAGCCATTCTTATTCAGACGTGTTGAAAGCTGCATAGCTGTGCATTAAGAAAATATAGCCTCCAGCACAGATTTCTTATCAATGTCTTTATCTATATCTAGCTGGAAGGAGAAGTGCCAGTGTGGATCTGTTGTGGCAGGAAGGGTTTGACAACCTCTCTTAATCTACAGCATGAACAAGGTATAGACGTTCAAATGAAGCAGTTCAAAGGCGTGGTCCACCTGAAAAATGTTTTTATAACTCAAAAATAGCAGATGCATATTTATTTTAACACAAATCTCACAGATTATCTCTAGACGTTCCTAGCTAGATTTTTGAGCTGCTGTTGAATTTGAAAGTTATTCAGAATATATATAATTCTTAACGGTGTTTTTAGGGATCCACTCATTTATCGGCTGAACCTCGGTATTGGTATTAGCCTTGTTGACTACAATCAGCCTTATTGGCAAATAAGATGACAATCACCTGATGGCAATGGCCAACGTTTTTCTGTTGTGATGCATCAATTTTGGTTATTTGCAGTCGGACTCTGACATCAGTTACCAGCTGCTGATTTGGAGAAGAAGCCACGGGCTGGACATGACTCTGGCATAATGTAAAAGGGCAACGGGTGCCGTGCGCACATGTAAATGCACTGCATGGTTAATGGACTGCATTTATATATCGCTTTTCTAGTCTAAACGACTCAAAGCGCTTTACAACACAAGCCGGCATTTACCCATTCATGCACACGTTCATACACTGGTGACAGAGGCTACCGTACAAGGCTCATTAGGAGCGGTTAACATTCACACGCTCACTCACACACCAGAGCAATGTGTATCTTGCCCAAGGACACTTTGACAGGGAGTGAGGGGGCCAGGGATCAAACCACCAATCTGATTAGTGGACGACCGCTCTACTTCCTGTGCCCTGTGTGGTTTGCAAATAAAAGTGAAAGAAAAATGTGATTATCAAACTGTGTCGGAGAAAAATCAGTGACAAGAATGTTTTATTCTGTATGAAAAACACGAGGTGAAAGTTGGTGCTATTTATTGTTTCTAATAGCGTTTACATTTACATTGAAATCAAATGTATTGTTTCACAAAACAAATAGTTAGTATTGAAACATTCTTCTCATTGAGTAGGTGGTTGTATAGCAGAGAAAAAGGCTTTTGAAGCCAAATCTTTTCTTTTGAAAGAAGGTTATAATAAAAGTTGTTTCATACATTTGTATAGTTGAATTTGTACTGATTTTTTAAAGAGAGCGTAATGAAAAAGTTATAAATTTTTTATAATAAAAATAATAAAACGAGAGGGGAATAAATAACAACAAAATAATCGTTATTTTAAACATCGGTATAGAATTCCAGAATTTCACAATCGGTGGATCCCGTGGTGTTTAACATAAATTAAAATGAAAAGTGTAGATACATTCAAAGGGTTAGAGCAGGACAGATACTGTCAAACCAACAATACTTTAACGCAGTTGCACCAATGCTCACGATGTAATTCCCAGGTGACATCAGTCAAATTAATTAAAGGTCTAGTGTCTGGCCAGTACAGCTGTCCTATGAGAATAATGCCAACTGCTGCGCTATTGTTTTGTCTTGCAAACCTGTAATTGTTAGGTAGGATTTGGGTGTGATTACATTCATGGGGTGGTGGCTAATGACAGTTACTTGTTAACAAACTCGGTAAAAATAGAACCTTTCTATTATCATTGTGAGACATTTGTTGAATCTCAATGCATTTATATAATTAAATGACAGGTAATTGGTCAAAAGTGCTGTGAAGGTTAATACTTTTAAGATTTCTGTTCCCATGCAGGAGAGAATATATCAGGGACTCTGTTTCTAATGAAGTCTGTGATGGTTTGTGTGCATGTCTTTGTCCATCAGGCAGCCAGTCAATCCCAGAGCTCGACAGCATCTCCAGCAAGAAGCCTCGCCTCAGGAACCCGAGGAACCTGAGGAGATCCTCGGCTCTGATGATGAGGAGCAGGAGGACCCCAACGACTACTGCAAAGGCGAGTCCCATCCTATTCAATATTTTTACCTTCACGCTATAACCCAGTTATTGTGAATAACCAGCTTTTAACATTGAACATTTATTGTCTTAATTTAACTAAGATTACCTGAACACTGTGAACTGTTCAGTCAACGTGCATTTTCTCCTCCTCCAGGTGGCTACCACCATGTGAAAGTAGGAGACCTTTACAACGGAAAATACCATGTTATCCGGAAACTGGGCTGGGGACACTTCTCCACCGTGTGGCTCGCCTGGGACATCCAGTACGAGAAAAAGTTTACTGCATATTCTTACTGCACTGTTTAGTTTTTGAAGCCTGAAGTTGGATACAGATTCAGTAGCAGCTGTCTCTGAGACTGTTGTGGTAGGACCTTGTACGATGCTTCCTGTTAGCGAACATTACTTGCTCTGTGGTTGCAGGGTGAAGAGGTTTGTTGCAATGAAGGTGGTGAAGAGCGCGGAGCACTACACGGAGACAGCGGTGGATGAGATCAAACTCCTCAGATCTGTGAGTAGATGAGTTCAATGCACACAGAAGGTTTTGTGAGTTGAAATCAGGAAGGACAGTAAATCTTCCAGGATCTTTCTCACAGGGAAAACCTTTACAGACCTTACATAATGTGTGACTTCACACACACAGTACTGTGTAACAACATTAGGCATGTTATGTATGTTATAGTATAACGTGACTATAGATAATGCCGATCCTGCATTGGTCCAGTCTAACATTAGTGAGTGTAAATCCTGATTGTTTGGATTGCGTTGTTCTGTTTCTTTGTTCCCAGGTTAGAAACTCAGACCCCAATGATCCTAACCGGGAGATGGTGGTCCAGATGGTTGACGACTTCAAGATCTCCGGTATCAATGGAACCCGTATCCTTTAGAGCCAGATATTGTTAATGCTTCCTGGATTCTTTTTATGATGTGATCTGTTTAATTGCTTGCTACTGGAAAGACTAAAGCATGTTAATTCTTTGAAAAATACTTTGAGAAGGAGAGGATCATTCTTTTCCTTGGTGTCAAATTTAGCTGCAAGTAACAAAGTAAACAACAGCTGATGGGTGTACTCAATGGAAACTTGTGTCCCAAACAGACTTCCAGCTATCACAACACTTTGGCTGACTAAGCTCACCTGAAGGCCACAGGGAGAGCTGCAGCTGTAACATGACACTCTAACAGCGCTGTAGTGTTTGCACTCCTTTGACCCATTTATTTTTTCCAGAGTAAATAATGCTAATAACCTTCTCAATGTGTTGAGTACATTGTTTTCTTCTGTTGTATTATCTTAACTGCTGTGATCTTCAGATGTCTGCATGGTGTTTGAGGTGTTGGGGCATCACCTATTAAAGTGGATAATAAAGTCTAATTACCAGGGGCTGCCCCTGCCGTGTGTGAAGAGCATCATAAGACAGGTAACATTAGACCCACAGTGTCACTCCTTTTGTGTGCCTCCTGATTCAGGTTCAGTTGTAGCTTCCACTTGATAATGAGCCACTTGATAATTAGCCAACCAAAGGAGATCTAGAGAAAAGGATATTGAAATATTTAAAAAGTGTTTATTTCTGTTCAATACAGTTAAATGTCTCCAATTTCAATTAATTATTTTCCAGGTACTCCAAGGTCTTGACTATTTGCACACAAAGTGTCAGATCATCCACACGGACATCAAGCCGGAGAATATCCTGATGAGTGTTGATGAGCCTTATGTCCGGAAGCTTGCAGCTGAAGCCACAGAGTGGCAGAGGGCCGGGGCGCCTCCTCCCTCCGGTTCAGCAAGTATGAGACCAACATATTTTCACATTCACTCATGAGCTCAGTTTGGTAACAGTATGTACTCATCTGATATTCTCTTTTCAGTAAGCACAGCGCCAGCTCCAAAACAGGTACAACCCTTTTTACTTTTTGCTTTTTGCATTGGACATCAGCCTCCCACACATTTACAGCAGTCCTACAGATATGCAAATATCCATGACAGCTATTTTTGTTTTTTATTTTCATCTCTGACAGACGGTAAAAATGTCCAAGAACAAGAAGAAGAAGTTAAAAAAGAAGCAGAAGCGTCAGGCGGAGCAGCTGGAAAAGTGCATACTTGACCTGGAGGAAATGGAAAAGACCACAGAGACACGAGAGGATGAAGAGGATGAAGATGAAGACCCACAGTCTCCAATGGGACGGGCCTGCGCTCCTCTCAGACAGGTGTCTGTTCTGGAGCTAGGAAATGAGGAAACGGAGGGTAAGAAGCCAACATCACAGGAGTTGTGCTTCTTAAATTTGGATCGCTATTGGTTGTGAGACAATAATAAAATCATCTGTCTTTTCCTCATACTTTCAGAGAGCAGTGTGAATGCAGATCTCATGAGGGTGGGACCAGAGGGGCTGTTGGAGGTTAACTGTAATGGCCATGTGGAGGCGGAACGGAGGAAGTCTCAGTTGAGGGACGAAGACCAACACAATGGCAATACAGAGCCCACAGAGGAATGTGCCAGTCAGGAGGAACGACACGAGGAGTCCCCTGTTCACTTCATCTGCAACGGTGTGGACTCTGCAGATCTCAAAGAGTTAGACACTGAGACTGAAGGCAGGGGCGCTCGCAGCAGTGGATTCACTGAGAGACGCCTTCATGCTGGGCTGGAGGACGGAGAGCTGGAACAAAGCATTTTGCAGGAGGAGGGTGAGGACGGGCCCGAAAGCCTGGACGGTCAGTCATTACATCTACTAACTGCATAGATATTGTTTTGGTAGCTGTTTGCTTTGGCTGGGCTGCTTCGGAAGTTTAATAAAGGCTCAGCCATGTAAACTTTGAAATATTGATTGTTAGATTGTTAGTCCATTCTTATTTCTCCGTCTCTCTCCCTGCTCTGATGTAGGTAAACTAACAGCAGGATCCCTGCTAGTTAACCCCCTTGAGCCACTCAACTCAGACAAGATCAAGGTCAAGATTGCAGACTTGGGAAATGCCTGCTGGGTGGTGAGTAGCTAATGACCTGAGGGATTTCCTGATTAGGGACACTTGCAGTGTCATCTAGATACTAAAATAGAAATACTTTAATCTTCCAGCCCTTTGTTTAAGTTGTTGTTGCTCTCTGTCTCTCTGTCTCTCTGTCTCTCTCTGTCTCTCTGTCTCTCTGTCTCTCTCTGTCTCTCTCTGTCTCTCTGTCTCTCTCTGTCTCTCTCTGTCTCTCTGTCTCACACACAGCACAAGCACTTTACAGAAGACATCCAGACACGGCAGTACAGGTCCTTAGAGGTGCTCATTGGTGCTGGATACAGCACACCTGCTGATGTATGGAGCACAGCCTGCATGGTGAGAGATTGCACTGATAATCAACTATCGCACTGTGTCAAAACATAAGAAAACAAATCATAGTCCGGTGTACTTTGAAGTGTTATGAGAGTGTAGCAGGTAGTGTGAGGGATTAAATATATCCCTTCATACAGAGTCTTTTCCTGTGTTTATGATGGTTGTGTTGTCTTCTCAGGCCTTTGAGCTCGCCACAGGGGACTACTTGTTTGAACCACATTCTGGGGAAGATTATTCCAGGGATGAAGGTATTGCTGGGTCTCCTCTTCCTTTTATGCAGCTAAAACTGCATAGCATTATTCATTAGTGCTATATTTAGTAGTATTTCTGAAATATATGCTTAACTGGTAAGACACATTCATTATTGGTTAGGGATGTACCGAATAGTACTAAGCTTCAAAGCTTCATACATAACGTAGACATTCAAATCTGGGCTCAAACCCAGTATTTCTGCACATTTGCAGATAAAGATTAGGCTACACTAATATTATTGTTATACTATTTGTAGAATTTGGATTCCACTGGTGGCGGCTGGGATTGTTTCTGACTCCTGTGATCCAAACATTTCCAATAACTCCAGAGTGTTGTAAAGTCCAAATGTATTAAAAAAAGATTGATGTAATAATGTCCAAAAAGCACAACACGTTTTTATCTAACATAATGTTTCAATCTATATTTGTTGGCGTTTAGCCTTTTAAAAAAAATCTACATTTTCACTGCAGTCAAAAAGCGGCTCTCTCTTAATTTAATCAAAAACAAAATTTACAAAAAAAAAGACATTCGGTACAGCCCTAGTATTGGTGGTAACCTTTAACAGTTATTGCTACTGTGAAGTGCTGTGATGTTTTTCTTGTGAAATTGGCCCTCGTTGGTGTTTTATTGTAATTAAAAATTGACTAAATATCCTCACATCTAATGAGAGTTACACAGTAAGCATGGCAAGTTTGGACCTTCACTCCAAGCTATTGTGCAGTTTGCATAATAAGTTGCAGTGCACTTTACTTAATATTCCCCAGTGTTAACACTTAAATTAGTTACTCTATTACAGTGATTTCTAATGGTTTCAAATTCAGTAGAAATGTAGATGTGAATCATGCACCAACATTCCTGTGTTTATTTCCTCTCTAACACCTCAAACCACACTTTTACTGCACTGGAGACGGGGCCATCTCTCATTTCATCTCTTCCTCACTCACTCTCCATGTGTCATAGTTCTCATCCTTATGCTTTCTTTATGTTGATGTTGGCCGGATGCTTAGCTTGATGTTTCTGTACTGACTTGATCTTGCTGCGGCATGTCGGGTATGATTCACCCTTTAGTTTATTGCCACATGCCCCGCAGATGTGAATCTGCTTTCTCACCTAACAGTACATGAACTCACATTCTTCCACAGCTTGTTGTTGTTTTTATTTTTTATTTTTTTTACTAATCACTCATCCTGTATCAGAATTAGTTGTACTAGTTTTAGTGTGCATGTTTTTGATGGCTGTGCTTTATGCCTTATTTTTAGTCTGATTCAATCTCCACGGTTTGTTTTCCTAAATGAAAGTGAATGGCTATATGTGTTCAAAAAAATATGAAATATGAATATAGGCTTCCCATACATTTTTTGTCATATGAGGCTGTCATCATCCATTGTTCCTAATGCACTGTTCCACGTGGCTGTTTGCCATCTCTCTCCTATCCCCACTCCCATTTTCAATCTCCTCCTCTCTCCAAACTGTTACCCTCTGACTTTCTATTTCTACTCCTCTGATGTGCCTCATTTCCAGACCATCTTGCTCTCATGATTGAGTTGCTCGGTAAAATCCCTCGTCACTATGCTCTGAGTGGGAAATACTCACAGGAATACTTCACCAAGAGAGGTACGCTACCCCTCTGTCTGTGGCTCGCTCTGGGAAAGGTGGATGGGAGGTGAAGGGGGAAGGTTCTTGTCAGCACTCCTTCCAAAGTGGTTGTCGTGTAAAAGGCCAATGGAGAAAAAATTATGAATACAGACCAATAAATGTAACTTTAAACAGGGCCATCAGACATTGATTCAAGTGTCAGTAGTTCTGCCAAAGATTGTCTGGCAGAAGTACACTCAGAAACTCCTTAGTTGTAGCCAGATGGCTTGGCTGCATTGAACCTTGAAGTGGGAATTCTATTATATTCCATGGTAGTCAAATGCATTTAACTTGCAGTGTTTCCCTTTATTACAGTGAAGTGTATATGATATGAGCTTCAGAATATAAAGTGGCATCAAAAAGTGCAAGTGTTTATAAGTGCGTACATCAAAAAGTGCAAGTGTTTATAAGTGCGTACAGCACTGTTATAATTATGGAAGAGTAAAAATATCTGATCCATAAGGGATCCCTGCCCTGAAATAGTTTTGGCATCTCAGGCAGTCGGTCATGTTCTGCACGGCCCGTTAGAGGGTTTTAATCTGAATCCAAGTCTCTATCCTTGGAAAACCTCCCAGCTGCCATTCACTATGGCACAGATTCTTGGTCAACCTTTGTAATGATATAGTGTGCTGATTTATTTAATTTAAAAAGTAGTGTTCAAAGTGTGAGGAAATTGTCAGGACCTTTATGTTAAAACACACACATGAGGATGAAGCTGGTGTATGAGATGTTGAAAAACCCTACCATAACTTAATATGAACAACTGAAGGTGTTTTCTTTAAGATTGAAGTACATACTTATCAATTAAAGAATACAGATTTCAGAAAGACTATTTATTCCACACATGTTTGTGGCATCTGAAAAATGGGAATTTTGTTAGTATCAGGTCCAGTGTAAACTGGAAAGGTTTAAGAACCTTACAGCTCTGGTAATGTCTGGTGGCCATGTTGGATTTCTAACTGTAGATCAGTGCACCTCAACCTCTGCGACAATCTGGCCCATATATATATAGATATATATATCTATCTATAGATAGATAGATGTGTGCTGTCAGCTGACCTCTCTCTTCCTCAGCCATCCACCTACACTCAGAGTGGGCCTGTGACTGGGACACTGTCTGACGAATCTGTTGTGTGTCTTGTCTGTGTTGTCCCTCTCCTCTTTGCAATCGTCTGCTGTGTAGACCATATAGCGCTGATCATTGAGCTGCTGGGGAGTGTCCCACGCAAACTCATAATGACCGGCAAATATTCCAAGGATTTTTTCACCAAGAAAGGTAAAACAAAGAAGCATCAGTGTCAAAATCAAAGAAGGTTTTCTGCCTGCCTGTCGATAAGTTCAGAGCCGCTATATATATATTTTCACACATGTGTGAAATGTTGATGTTTTTTCCCTTACACTTTTATTGTGAAGACATTTCCAACATTTGATATTATTATTCAAAAGAAGTACCATACATCGACAGTTAATACAATACAAATATTTAATGTATTTAATTTCTAGCTGTTTTCTATATGTTTTCACAGACTTAGATACCTGGTAGTCGGGAATTTACTCATGGGAAATTGTTGTGCTGTATTGCTGCATGGCTCTCTGATGCAGCGCTGTCTGTTGGTCTACAGGTGATTTGAAACACATCACCAAGCTGAAGCCATGGGGCCTGCTGGAGGTGCTGGTCGACAAGTACGAGTGGCCCCGTGAAGAAGCCGAGTGCTTCACTGACTTCCTGCTTCCCATGCTGGAGCTGGTCCCAGAGAAGAGAGCCACGGCCTCAGAGTGCTTGCGCCACCCCTGGCTCACCCTCTAGTGGAGACCTCCAGCCATTGCACCTCCCCTCCCCCCACTCTCTCCAGAGACTGCAACAGATCACTTTCCAGTTTGGGCATATCAGATGAATATTTATTTCTCTTTTTTTTTTCTTTCGTTGTTTTGGATTTCTTATGTTCTTGTTATTGAACTAATGCTTCTGTGTATGTTTGCTTTGTATTTGTTGGTTCTTCTCTCGGTGTGATGACGTCCGGAATTCAGTGGATAATATTACTTTGTGCTCATGTTGGCTCCAACCTGCTGTGCTCCGTTCACCCACCCAACTAAGCAATCCTGTTATTGTACTGCTAGTGACTCATCCTTGTTTGTTACACTCCTGCACTAAAACCCAAACAAATTAAGGATATGTAGCCTCTCATTTTGTCCCCTTTTAAAGGATTTGCTATCACTTTTTTTCTCGTGCATTTTCATTAGTGCTGTGTTTTTTTTATGGATTATTTGATCTTATATTACACATGCAAGGTATACATTTTGTATTTGTAAAGTAGGCTTAGGAAGTTGCACACTGGGCTGACAGTTACACTGACTGTGTTAATGTTCACGGTATTTCTCCAGACAGAGATTCTTACTGAGACATCAACTGTCTGATAATGTAGGTCATCTTATTTAGCCATAACAAATCCGTTGTCACCTGGTACTTAGTATGGTTAGTCAATTATGATAAATGAGAACTTTCATTCTCATGGGAGGCTGGTATTCTCATACAACTATTACAATTCAGGAATATAATGTTTTAATGGTTTCAACAAGACGACATGTTAAGAAGCCCAATTTAAAGGAACAAAAGTGAAAATAAACTGTATATATCTGTACCAAAGAGTTTGCCTTTATGTATATTACAGTTATGTACAGTTTTTAACAAATCTTATATCTTAGCTAAAATTATTTAGCTGGGTAGCCGTGTTTTAATAAAGCGTTTGGGAGATGTGTTCGAGTTCAGTTGTATGTATGGCCAACTGTTCAACTATGTCACTGTTTTTACCATAGACGTGGTGAGATCTGATGTTATGTAATGGTGTCCCAAATTGATCATATCAAAGTAACCTGTGCATTGAGTGTAGGTTAAAAACAACATTTACATCAGTGTCAGATTCAAGAACATAGACTTGTAAACTGTCAATTTACACACCATACAATAAAAACAGATGTTCATACAATACAAAGTGACTGTGTCGAGCTTGTTTATTAGCTGTTTGACATCAAGTACAGCATTAAAACTCAGCAGTCTGGTTTGTGGAGCAGTAAACTCACTGCTACATTTCAATAATCAAAAAGTCCTACAGCTGCTGTAGTCAGGTGAACAGTTTGACTTAAACTACATCTTGACATTTCAAGCTGCTTGTTCAGAATCTGCATCTCACTGCCATCCTGAAGGTTCATCAGGGGTTTTCTGTAAAAGAAGGAAAACACTTTTATTTAATGGCTTTAAGACACTGTTGCCTCCTTATTGAGTTACAACTGACTCACATTACTTACCAATTCAGCTAATATTGAGAAAGGTGTGCTAAGATTTGGGTTTTACCAACATTTTAGAGTTTTGTTTTTTTAATCCCTAAATAAAACTGTAAATTGGAGTATTTATATGTAGTATATGATCATTCCCTGATCATTGTGGAAACACCAGATTTTCTCCATAAGTGCAAGTAGAAAAGTAAAAGGAGAGAGTAATATCAATAACATCACATCACAGTATGAAAAGCACAGGTGTAACAAATGTAATGAATGATGGCTGAATTCCTTTTAGCTGCTTCAGCAGGCTCACCCTGACTGTGATGCTCACTGACAACATACACCTGGGATTTTCCTTCTATGACAAGTCAAACTGTCTGCTGTGGACATTTACATACATTAACTCAAGTACTGTACTTAAGTACACTTTAAGGTACTTGTACTATACTTCAGTATTTCCATTTTATGCAACTTTATACTTCTACTCCACTACATCTCAGAGGGAAATATGGTACTTTTTACTGCATTTTATTTGACAACTTTAGTTACTTTGCAGATTCAGATTATAAATACAACATATAAATCAACTGATGCATTATTATGGATTCTGCCAACCATCTGTATATAAAGTAATTACAATGAGCTCCATCTTTACCAGCTGCAACATTAAAGTGATGGACACATGAATGCATCAATAATTAGATCCAATAATATAAAATATATTCTGAAATCGGCCGTTCTTCATAGTGAGTATTTTTACTTTTGGTACTTTAAGTGTATTTTAATACCAATACTTAAGTAATTTACTTGAGTAAGATTTTAAATGCAGGAATTTAACTTGTAACAGTGGTTTTCTACACTGTGAAAGTAAAAGATCAAAGTATGTCTTCCATCTCTGAAAAAAGGGCCTACAACCAGCATTCAGACTCCCCAAACCAAGCTCAAGAGTAGAGACGGTTACCTCCGTGCTTTGGTCCACAACCCACAACCTTCATCTGTTTGCATTACCTGCTCCTCCCTCCACCTCAAAGTCGTCCGGCAGCAGTTTGTCCTGCCGGTTGCCGAGGGTGAAGGACAGCAGTGCCAGGATGAGGGCGTCCAGGATGCTGATGATGGCCAGGATGTAGGCCCAGCGCACCGTGCAGTTCCCCAGGCTGTACTTATCTGTCCTCTGGCCACACATCCTCTTCACCTCCGGAGAGTCCCAGCCGTCCGGGTAGATCATGCAGCCCATCACCATCAACGCGGCTGCGGGGGTGGAGCCTTGCCATAATTACCCCTTGTGTGCTCTTACTTTGAGAAATTGTTTTTGGGAGGTTCTTCTGAACTCCCAGCGCAGAATAAGGCAAAATGTACCCAATAAAGTGCAAAGTTCATTTATTTATGTTGCAACAGCAAAGCATGCTCAGTGGGGCTGCTCGTATGAATTACTGTTGTGAAAGTGCTTAAATGTTAAATGCTCTTCATCTGCTAAAGTGTCCTCTGGGCTTTTGCCACAGTTACTGTAAGAATTTAGAGTCATTTCTGAATTTTGAGGTATTTCCATTTTATGTGACTTTGTAGTTTATACGTTCCTACACTTCAGAGGGAACCTTTTACTCCACTGCATTTACTAGTAGTTACCTTTGCATTAAACATATTGGTTTGTGACCCCATTAATCATCTCCCCTCACAGATTTATATGGTGACCCTTTGGAGGGGCCCGATCCCTGGGTTGGAAACCATTTAAAGAAACTACCTGACTGTAGCTGAATGCTGCTTACACATTGCTACATCAGTATTACAATTGTAATATATGATAATATATCAGTCACAGGGGACAGTTTACTGCAGAACGAGTACTTTTACTTTTTATCTGAAGAATATTTTGTATATATTGTATATTATATATGACCAGTTTCCTCGTCCCGTCTGTGTTTTAGGTGTGAGTTTAGATCAGTTAACAACAGCAACACCTGATCTTGTTACATGTAACCAATCTCTCCATCAGAGGTGTCAGAGTGTCAGAGTCTGAAACTGGATCCGTTATTGGCTTCCATAGTGAAGAACAGCACGTCCAGCACAAACACACACCTCGTCTGAAACCAGAGAGGTGCGAAGAGGAGTTCATCACCTCACACTCATAAGAGAGGTCTCACTCATCCTTCAGACCCACGGCTGCTTTTCAGAGTTTTGTTATCCAGGTGCTGATCTTTGGTAAAGATTTGAAAGGTTTTGTGTACCTTCCTGACAAAATCTAAAAATGATCTGGTCTTTATTTGGATTTATTTAGATGCTGACAATAAAGCAACTATGGTTTATATACATATATATATATATATATATATATATATATATATATATATATATATATATATATACAGTATGTATGTAGTTTTAGCTATATGTATGCATGTATGTATGTATGTATGTATGTATGTATGTATGTATGTATGTATGTATGTATGTATGTATGTATGTATATAATGTGGATGTATGTTCTTTTGTGATACTACAGAATCAAATTATTAATACAAATTATTGCCTAATCAACACATAATTTATCATCTATTATTAAAGGTTAATATAAAACTGTATTGATCCTTTGGTGAAATTCACAAGCTAAGTAAACAGAAGTACCACATTACATTCATTAATTACTAATAATTCTATAATATAATATATATTATTCTGAAATGGGCTGTAGTGTATAATAAGTACTTTTACGTTTGGTATATATTTTGAGTATTTCTACACAGTATTATTGCTATTTTTACTGAAGTAAAAGTAAAAGTAAAAGATCTTCTTGAGCACTTCGTCCACTACTGATTATTAGTCTTTATTACTACTAGAGTTGAATCTAGTTCTAACTACTTATTATCCTGTTGGGTACTAATAACTACTTGTCATATTTTATACATTGACACAAATGTTAAGCAGCAACTAACTATGACGGCCAAACAAATGTAGGGCAGTGACATTAACCTCCTAAATGTAGTGCAGTATAAAGTACCTTCCTTACCTGAGGCCAACTGCATCCATGCGCAGATCTTGTAGACGTTGCCGGCGTTGCAGAAGAAGAACAAGCTGAAGCAGACCATCGTGGCGACGATCAGCAGCGTGGAGGTCCCCACGAAGAACATGGCGGTCCTGAAGGCCGGAGAAGGGATGGAGCTGAAGTCCAGCACGCTGCCCTTGCAGGTGAGCTCCGAGGTGAGCGCGTTGCCGATGCAGTAGTGAAAGAGGCCGAAGTAACCGGCCTGCGGCGTGTTGACGCTGTCCCCGATCCAGTAGGGCTGGATGAAGACCACCATGGTGATGATGACGAAGCAGATGGTGAACACGGCCCACATGACGCCGATGGCTCGAGAGTTTCTCACATAGTTGGTGTGGTAGATTTTAGCAGCCTCCTGGGCTGGAAGCAGGTCCATGTTAGCGAGCTTTTCTTAAATATCTATCTCCTCATGTAAATATTCTTCTCTGAATCTAAACATTTTTCCTACAAGTTTTTAAACTCAATCGTCATGTCGCGAGTCTTTAAACTCGTCACATCACACAAACTCACACAAACACACTTGCTGCTGTGGCTGCTTTGCATTGAAAGACCTGGCTCAGGATTCAGCACCCTGGACAGCACCCTCACCTCTCTAATTAATGACGTTGTTCTGACGTCAGAGATTGAGTAACCAAATACTTTCTTTACAGTAATTAGTTTTTTTGTGATGTGCAAAAATAGTGACTTATTTATATAAGAATAATGACAAACACTGGATTTGTCTTTTTTTCTTAAAGAAAAATGTTGTTTGGGACATTTCTGGGCATCAACAAAGAGCCTTTGGGCCACATACGGGTGTGTAACCCATAAGCAAGAAGCAGGTTGCTAACTGATCACCAACAAATCAAGATACATCAAGTATTGTATTTTTACATTCTCACTGCAGTTTTACTGCATTTGCTTTAGTTTCTTCATTCTATTCTTTTTTTTAAACGTCATAATGTGATATTTAGTGGATTTTGCCTGACAGTTTCCTGAGGTTTATGGATGATGCACAGAAAGCTTAAAATAAAGGTCTGCAGATATCAAATTCAATATCCTTCTTATAAGAGAATTGCTTATCTGGAAACTTACTGTCAGTCACAGGAACACAATAAACAATCTCACATGGACAGGTTTAGAGATTTTCATTATTTCTGCAGAGTGTTGGGAGTTCAGCAACACTGAAGTCTGAGTCTGTAGAGGCTTAGAAATGGCACAGATGTGAAAAACCTGACATATGTGGGCAGTTTCATATCAAACTTGTGTTTTCCAAAGCCAGCTGGTCTGTGATGCTTCATACCAAAGCAAGGATCCATCTCTCTCAGTCACTTTTTTCCATTTAAATTGCCCCTCTGTGAGCTGATATGTGATTAGTGTGATAAGTAATTTCTCAGTCTTAACTGCTGGTGTGTTAGTTTTTATAACACTAACTGTGTCCAGTTAAATAACAACCACACGTATGGTTTCACTCCTTGTACGTTCTTTTTTGTGCCATATTCAGTTAGGGATGACAACCCTGGCGTGAGGCTGACAGGGGGCAGCCGGAAAGAGCATGCCACCATCTGGACCCTTCACCCTGCAGTCAGTGTTCATAACAAGGAGCTTGAGGGCCTACTACGTGACACTCTGGCATGTGTACGGAAAAGCATTCAGGGATGAGCGGTTGTCCCGCGCCTCCACAGGCTCCCTGATGGCTCCCTGCAGCTCAGGGGAGACAATCAGATGCCGGTGAGGCGTAGCAGTGAGGGAAACATGACAGAGAGAGAGAGAGAGGAGGATGAGATGAAGAGGAGACGTCACAGCTTAAATAAATAGACTAATCAAACTCTGTCTGTGGTTTGATGGAGGAAACATGTAGGGGAGCTTTTGAGTGCTGCTCTAAGAAGTATCCATGATACATCTGACAGCCCGTTCATCTCATCAAGATTTCAGTCAAGCTGTTTCTTCAGAGATGCCTTGAAGAGGAGAGGTGGTGCAAGCATCTTTGTGGAAAACATAGCAGAAGACGGACATTTGCTTCAAGGTTTCCTGCACACACAAACACAGATATACTTTACACTTTTAGGAGGATTTACCTTTTTATTTGTCTTTATTTGTTTTCTGAAATAAAGCCTTGTTTTAGGCTTAATTTAAAGTAAAATAGAATGAAAGCCTGTAGTGATATAAACACTTATGTTGCGCTCAGAGCCTCTAGTTGTGAATTAAAAGATACATCCACGTCCATCTGTTTTTGACTCAGAGCAACGCTGCTGTGTTATCGCTCCCAAATGAAGATGAAATGTGAGTCTAAGGGATGATTTGCAGATATTAGCACAATGGTGGATAATAAAACTTTTCTCAACGCATTTTGATTTTACAACCTTTTTACCCCCGTCACAGACAGGATCTGACATTAGCAGGAGGATAAAGGTGTTCAACCGTGTTACCGTTTTCGCACCCCACTGCTTGTTTGATTTAAGAGGTGCCATCGTCTGCTGAAAATAAATTAAAGTAGCATTCTCCTTCACTTTACAGGGATGAATGAAACTTTGTTTGCATTGCTTTTGCAGTCTGTCACTTATTTTCTCCAGCGCTGGCACAGCAATTAAACAAATTGTGGAGATAGGACTGGTTGACTTGTCACAACATAACTTTGCAAGAAGACAGTAAAATAAAGCAATCCAGCAAATTTCAGACCAAATTGGAGTTGATGGTAAACTATGTAACAAAGACTGGAGCTGGCCAGACTTCTCCAATCAGCAGCCACATGTGGTATCAAGTGTAAACACACTGTGTGAGAGCCACAGACCTTTTTACACTTAGAGGACTTACCTGTGGGTTCTTTACCTCAGATGAGTGAATTCCTAAGCAAAGCTGATAGCTGAGCTCTTCTGCCGTGTCATTCTTATACCTCGGGGAGTCAGGTTTGTTTATCCATTTGTTCATAAACTCCTGGGCATAACTGCTGTCAAAACAATCTGCAAGTCTGGTTTTCTGTGCAGAAAATTCCCAAGCAAGAGAAAAGTCAAGAGGAGTGCAAGTAAGTGAACCTTTCTGCACAACACAGATAAAAGGGATTTTTAAAATATGGTTGTGAAGTAAATAATATAAATTAATATAATTATACAATTAATATATCTGTGGTAGGCTCATAATAATCTTTTAGGCTCTAGTAAAATGTTATTATCCAGAACCCTATCAACTCTGATGCGTAGACAAACAAATCTTTAAACCCTAAATAAAATAACAACTTTAAACTCATCAGCTGCTGGCTGTCAAAGCTATAGTGGAGGCAGCTCAAGCAGCACTCCTTAAAAGGATGTCTTCGAGTCTTCCACCAATGAGACAAACCTCTGCAGATTATCATTGCTCTGTAGGTATTAATGTGTATGAATGTATTCAGTCACAAGCCACTAAACCTCCCCTGCTCCTTTTGTAAATGGGCCAGTTCTATTTCCTTGGTTCATCATATTTCTTTCCATAATCCAATACAAGGTGTGTGAGCTGTTGTAAAATGGCCTCTGGCACTTCTAATAACCTTGGCAGCTTTATTACATTTATGGCCAACTTTCATCAAATGAGAGACATGCTTATTCCGTGATGTGATTACTGTCTGCTGCTGAGGCGGAGTGCAGCATAATGTTTTCTGGAAATGTGACAGATATTCTATCATAATCATATGTTCTTTTGCCATATTATTCCCTGATGTTATGTGTCTCATCTTACTTCCCATCAAAGTGTCTGCATGTGTTTGTAAAATATGCTTTGGATTCATAACAAACAAGCACTCCAGTAGATTTAGATGCCAGTGACAATTAGAGATGAAGAAGCATTTCATCTCAATATTAACCGTCTTTTAAACTCACAGATTTCTGTTCTGACTGACCAAAGGTTTAGTTAGTCGCCTCTACTTTGCATTCAGTTTAATAATCTCCTCTGCTCAGTATGCAGGAGGGCTAACTGTCTTGTATCCATCCCTTCATTTCTATAGTTTTAATCTCACTAGCTTTGTGCATATCCTTCTAAACACCCCCTCGTGTTGCATCAATAACCTTCACCCTCAACTGTACTGTGGCTTTTGTTCCTCTGCAGCAACAATGTTTGAAGATAATGAGCTGTGTGAGTTTAGTGCAGGTGTTCGAATGGCTGCTGCGGCTCTGCCCAGAGAAAAGAGATGAGCATCCACATTTTTGTGCTCCTCTCAGAGCAACAATCAAAACATTCTCCTCCCCTCCCTGATGCTTGACCTCGCACTTATGTCACCCCCTCTTCATTACAGCACCGCAGCTTCATATATGCTTGTCCAGCTGGCTCTGAGGCCAGTTTTTCTTTCATCCCACCTCTGTTAGAATCGGCATGGTTTGGCAGCAGATCCAGAGCTCAGCCAAGAGAAAAGAGCATAATGGGATTTCTCCCCCTCAGCAACCTAGCATCACAGTATTTGGGATGACTGAGGCATCTGCAGAGGAACTCTTGGAACGTGTTTTTGGTGTCACACTAATGAGAATTTCTTCCTACCACAGATTTTCTGCTTTAATGCAAAATAATAATGACAAACTCATCACTGAAAACACAAAGTGTTTTTCTCTCTCGTATGAAAACATCTTTTATTAGCCGAGATTGTCCAAGAGGGGGCAGTATGCCATTAAGTGTATTGAGCCGGGTCACTTATTAGCATGTATGCACAGAGGATAGATTAACAGTGTGCTCCTCCCATTCCTCCACTAAAACAGTGTAGAAACAGCCTGTCATCACTGTTTATATTGTATACATACATACACACACACCTGCAATAAACAGGAAGATTTATTTCAAAGTCAATATTAAACAAACCTTTTGAGAGTCCTGTAATGTTTGTTTTTGTCGTGCAGGGTGTGTTATCTTTTGATGCTGAAAAGGACCTTAAGTGTATTTTATAAATCCTTTGTGGTGTGATGTTCTTTGAAGAGGCTTCTGAATCCTCCATCATATTAATACACACAATCTTTAATCACATTGCTTTTCCTATACAAACACTTACTTTAAGTCATCCCTCCCAGTCTTTCGTTGTGAATCATGTGTTTATTCTTTGGATGTCTTGCAGATTCTGGGATTGAAGCCCAGTGTGTGTGTGTGTGTGTGTGTGTGTGTGTGTGTGTGTGTGTGTGTGTGTGTGTGTGTGTGTGTGTGTGTGTGTGTGTTTGTGTGTGAACATGTTGATAACAAGTGTGAGATGGGGTCATCATTCAGTCCTCCTGACAGAATGATTCCCTGTGAAAACACTGCAGCCGCCTCTACCAACACAGCTGCTACCAGTGCAACAACACCAGCTTAATTTCCGAGCTGCACGCGCGCTGCATGAGATATCAGGCAGGGGTGCAGGTATGCAAGGACACGTGTGGCAAGGAGGCATATTTATCTTCGGGGGGGGAATCTCATCGTTATTCTTTTCTTTTTTTAACCTCCTAAGACCTGAGGCTCTGAACTTTTATTGTGTGTGTACACTCTCGTATGTATATTATCAGAGGCGCCCTCCAATGATTAAAGAAAACACGGCTATAATTTCAATCATGATGTGCGGCGCCCTTTTGAAATGTCGCCATCAATATGTCTGTCAAGTGCCCTGAAACAGAGGCGAGGGCAGCCGCCACACAGAAACAGTTTATGGTTTGTAATGTGTGCATGTGTCTGTGAGGGCGTTTGTTTTCCCCTCCTTGACCGGAAAATGTGGTGCACCGGTGCAGAGCTGTGGGGAAACTCAGACTGTTAATTGGACTGTGAAAGATTTCTACTGCAAATTCAGCCCACTCTCCATGTCCCTCTTCTTCCTCTGCATGTTCACACCTCGCTTTGTAAAAGGGTTTTAGTTTACAGCATGTCCTCTATGTCTCTCTCTGGCTCTATGTTCCAATTCCATAATTGTATTCAGCGTCTAAGACAAAATATTCACGCTTTAAAAAGCTGCTGCGCTCATTCTCTTTTTCTGGCTGAGAGTTGGATGAGAGGATCGATATCGCTCTATTGTCCCTATGCTAAATATGATGCTAGAGCTAGCAGGCGGTTATTTTAGCTCAGCATAAAGACTGGGTACAGCTAGCCTGGCTCTGTCCCAAATATAAAACCCATATCTTGTTTAATTTGTGTAGAAATGATACGTTGTGGTTTTATGGGAGGTTAGTTGCTGGACTTTTTCCTCCCTCTAGTTTTGTTTTCACTTGGATGTTGCCAGGCAGATTTTCTTATCTTTGAAGTCAGGCAGCTGTACTCTCCCGCCAGTGTTGCCAGATTGGACTATCCTTTATGTGACTGGCTGAATAAAAAACATTTTTGGCGGCTTGTGATAATTTGGACTACTTTTTGTATAAATTTGACAGTTTCTCCCCCAATGTATAGTGAGGCCATGAATTGGCCTCTCCTTCCCTCCGATTAATATTAGTGAGATTGACAGGGCGCTGAGTTCAACATCTCACCTGCTTAGACTAATACTATCGTAGTCTGCCACAGAACATAACAGGAAGTATGTGGATGAACCAAAAACCCCATCCGATGAACATTTGAAAACAACTGGGCTACATTTAGAGTGGGCGTGTTAAAGTCTTTGTTTAGTCCACTTGATGTCCAACAAATCTGGCATCACCATGCCCTGCTTCCAGCTAAACTAATCCAACCAGCTGCTGGTTCCAGCTTTATATTTACCGCACAGACACAAGAATGATATCGATCTCATCCTCATAACTCTTGCCAAGAAAATGAAGAACCCTATTTCTCAAAATGTTAGTCCTTTTAAAAAGAACATTTAAATGTTTTCCTAAAATATTCTCACAACCGTCTGTAATTTGTTTTTAATGCTCTGCAGCTGTGAGTTGCTCCTTCACCTCCTTTGAGCACTGCGCTGTGGGACAGAAGTGCCTCAACTGCACACTCAGAAGTGAGGTGCATTTAGAAAGCATGCTGATATACTCAATGTTCCAGTGTGAACGCACAAATACTCAAATGCTCTCTCTTCTTCACGCACTTTTTGAAGAAAGCTGATCAGATGATTTACTATTTGCATCAAGCACTGATGAAACAGCGACTGGTGATGATGCCCGTTCATGTAAACGGACAGTAATCCGGGATGAGAGCGACTGGATCGAGCTTCAGACGTGGTTGCTGGGAATGCAAAAACATTTCTATTCTCTCAACATTTCAGATTGAATAACATTTAGTGCTGCTATCTTTTTCTTCAGTGTATTTTGTCTCAATTAGACATTTCTTTACTCTGGAATTACAGTTTGTACTACCCTTTTGAGTTGATTTATTACAGTAATGGAGGCGCAGGAAGAAAAACCAGTTTAGTTTAAATCACTTCACACCGCCGAGCATTTAGCCATTAACTGCTTCTCTTTTACCCACAAAGGAAAGCAGAGGTGCTCCATCACATAAAGCAGTGACTGCGGCAAAATACTGGAAAGCATGAATAGGGATCTAAGAACTTTATTAGGAACCTGCTGACCCAGTTGAAGCCTTCAGTGTTCAGCTGTCTGTTTTATTTCAATCACAAACCTAAATTTGTGCTTCCAGGTTGTCCGTCTGTTTGTCATCTGCTCATAGAAACACGTACTGAGGCTTTACACGAAGAGAAGGTAAAGGCATTGACTGTTTAACTCTGCCCGTAAAGGAAAACCATAAACAATGTGTGATTGCAGAAAAGTGTTTACTATATCTGAGTCCCTGCACTTTGAGATTGAGATGCTCGAGTCGTTTGCACAATAAAACAAAGCACCAGAAACACAACAGCAAAAGAAAAGAGTCTAGCGTGAGGAATCTCACATTCATAAGCATTATAAGCAAATACAACAGTTATATAATCAACATGAGTCGAATCTTCTTCTGCATTACCTGTCGAGTGATTAGATTGTGGAGGCGAGCGAGTTGTCCTTTCTATGGAAATTGTCAAGTGGCAGCTGCTGGTGGTGCGGTGGTAAGGAATAGCTTGAAGGGTTAAAGACTGCTGGCGTTAATGGCACCACAGCAGGCCTGTACGGCTACCCGCACTTACCACTGATGATTGTTTTATTTTTTACCCTGACAGCAATGACATCCCCGGGCCTCTGTGACAACGTAAAGCCCATCAACTTCTAAAATCACGCTGCTCCTGTAATGAGGAAAACCATAATGGCAAATCCTGCTCGGAGCATCCTCTGGCTGTGATGGCGGCACCGGAGGGTATGTGCACATGGAGCGGGCTGCTTCAGCTGGCGAGCAGCCTTTCCTCATTATCTAGATGTGAGCGCCACAAGGGTCGAATAACGCAGAGGGTGTGGAGTCACATTAATCATACTGTCGCATACGTACAGGTCCACTCCAGAGACAGAGTTCACACCCTCGCATGCTAATGCTCTGAGGAGGACGGCAACTTGTGTCCTCACTCACTCAACCACAGTGGCATTTAAGCACATGCACCTGGACAGTGGCACTTTATATTTTGTGACTTTGCTGGCAAATCCCTTTTGATAATATTTGTGGATGTGTGCTGTAATGGTAGTCCTCCTTTGCAGCTCCGGCGCAGCGGTACTCCCCTGCACCTGATCTCTGTGTGGGAGGAATCCTGATATCTCTCCTCCGTGAGCCATTGGTTGTGCTTGCTGTGAGTCTTATCCTGCAACGTTCACATATCACTGACTGTGTATTCATTTCCACCCATACCGCACACAGTGCACAGGGGATAAATGCAATGATTTGCATGGATATAGCTTTGAGAAAACACTGTGATGAAAGTCCCTCCTGCCCACGCTGGAAAGCAAACTTTGATGAGGGGTAGGAGGGAAATGTTTTCATGGCTCCAGGCATTGGCAGGGGCAGGAGGCTGCAGTGGTGCAGCATTTAAGATTAGGCTGCTTGTCGAACAAATAGATGAGGTCAAAATCCTTTGGGAGGAGTTCACTTCTTCTCCTGTCCCTAGAAGTTGTCTCACCCATGGTGGTGATGCAACTCACTAAAGCAGTTTTTATTAGGCATCTAAATCATCCTTACTTTACTTTAAGATGAGAAGTGGGGCCACTGAGTTTCAGACTGAATTGCTTCAGATGCGTCCTGAGGTAGAATGATTAGTGGGCGTGTTGCTGTTGCATGAAGAAGCTGAACTGGATCATTTAGATGACGCTGTGGCCTGGGATTCAGTGGATGAACACATGATCATTTTTTCTCAGGCTCCCTTGCTCCGAGGTATTTCAATACATTTTCTTTTATTGGTTGATGTTGGACATTTTGACTTTTGCGGGTCATGCAAGGAACTTCTTGTAATTTAGCTCCTAAGAATAAATGAAAGTGTTTGTGATTTATTATTTATTTTATTTATCTTTGTGAGAAATATTTAAGAGTGACAACATGTTTGCAATTGCTGGAGATTGTAACCAGTGCTCACTATTTCCAGGGCATGTGTGAGGACTAGGTTTGTCATGTAGTTGTGATGTTGATGGTGTTCTAACGTGTGCTACACTTATCTTTGTGAGGACCGCTTTGAGTTTTAAACCTTGAAAGATTGAAAGATTTTATCAGGTCTTCACTTCTTCAAAATGCTGTTTGAGGTTTAAGGATCAGTTTAAATGTAATATTATAATTAGGTTTAAGTCAGCTGTGTTCACAACATTGACATAGTTTGATATGGTGCAAACAGTTGCTTACTTATAAATCTGGCAGGTATGGGGCAGCAATAAAATGTGGAGTGGTGTTTCTGTGCAAAGTCCACTCTTCTCTTTAGCTTTGGTTTTGGTCTCCACCAACTCCTGGGGGAAATATTGAGCTGTACAGCTGCTGAATGCTACAATATGTTCTCCAGTTGATTGAAGCTTTGCCTGCTGGTCCGGTAGCATAAAGTGGGTTATTCAAGCTGTTCTGTCGTAGCGTCCTGATGCGACTGAAAACAACGCTGGTGAGAATGAACCAAAAAAGTAAAGTTACAGGCCGGAATAGAAAGGCTATAAATCTCCATAGAGCTGAAGGGAATTTAAGAGTGGACTGATAATCCTCTGGGGGTTCATCAGTAGGAGAGTGTCCTCACAAGTACAAAAATGTCTGTGTTTGTTAACAATCATTCATTTCTTTTTGAATTCTTTCTGGAGAACAAAGGAGGAACCTGTCAACGTTTGTGTTGCTGACATTTTTACATTTTTCAGCCTTTGAAGATATTAAGTCTTTTTTTCAGTAAACCTTCCAACATGTCTGTTTCTCTTAAACTATACACTGGAAGAAGAACAGCCCTCTTTTAATTTGCATCTTATTTTGGAGAAGAAAGTGTGGCTCTTTCTGTGTGTGTAGATTGGGTATGTTTCTGAGTCTTTTGACTATTTTTAGTCTCCATCCTCTCTAACCACTGAGGGGCTTCAGCTTCATAACTCTTGAAGTCTGATCTCAGTTGCCCAAAGCTTACTTGGGAGGGATTTCATACTTGTGAATTAACATATTGAAGAGCAGACTTGACCTTCCTAAAGCTGCTGAAAATACCCTGCAATTTAAAAGGGCTATCAACCAATTTAACATGTCCAAATCAATTTACCGGTGGTAGGGAATACTCAACATTATCGGCAGACACGACTGGTAATATTGGACGGTTGTGCAAAAACCCAAATTATAGTCAATGATGAAGATTTTTGTTTGTTTTTCTGCTCAATGCCAACCTTTTACAATTCTCCCTTTCTACAATATCTTAAAGTCAGCATTGAACATGGAGGTGTAGAATCGTCCAATATGAATGTAATTTCTTGGAGTTGAACAGTTCTATAAGGTCGTCCGTGGCTCAAGTGGCAGAACTCGGTTATTTCGCCTTTTGGTTTGAAACTACAAACCTCTAACAGAAATCTGTAGATGTGGCATTTGAAAGATAGCTTTACCAGACAGGGAAGATGCGTCCTAGTTGCAGAGGCAACTGTGTTAGTGTATCTCAACATCACAAAGACTTAATGGGCTCACAAGAGATGGTTTAAATATGTTATGCAACCAGCCATCTGAATCCACTGCGTTCTTAGGTTTGCATCGATACGAGCTACCAATGTGATCAGCCTCCAATCACAACTGACACTGCAATCCGCCATTTTATGAACAATAGGAGGAGAGAGAGCCTGTTATGAATTCTGGTTTGGTTTAGTCTCTGTGTCTTATTTTCGTATTGCAGGAAACAGTTGGCATCAAAGACGAGTCTGTGTCTGGAGGATAACAGTAACACGATAAGCATACTTTTGATTTATTTCTCTGAGTCAGTATCTACAAATTTTAGTCAGCCAGGATCATGAGGTGTGGTTTGGAACCACTAAGCAGGCAGCTTCAAGCGTGCATCATGTGTTTACTTTATGTTTTACTGTATACCAAACATTATGTAGCAGAATAAGAGTCTCAGAAAACTTACTACAACCTATATTTTATAAGTGACCACAGATGACAGCAAGCTTTGAACCTGCATGAAAACGCCTGCAGCGGCACACTGAGACAAAAACATGTGGCAGGCAAGACAAATGCAGCGCAATGAGCTACCATCAGGAGATAACAACTAATTGGAGAGTTGAGTGTTCCCTTCCGCTCAGAGGGCTGTCTTATGATTAAGAGAGACCTATGAATATGTATACGACGTGAGCACAGGGATGGCTGGATCTAGGTCAGGCTGCTGGTGGATGATGAGTTGCCTGTGAAGTGAAGCAAGGAGACGTGTGGCAACACCACGCTATCCACGAGAGGCACGCAGATGTGAGGGACCTTCCGCTTTTCCAGATTATGCTTCTAACAAGTTTATGGGCTCTTGGCATTCATAAGGAGGTGGTCTCATGCAGCGGAGGAGCCCTAAATGACTTCTCTTGGGATCATTTCTGTCTGTTACAGCTTGGCATTTAAATGGAGCAAGTGGATGCATTGACTGGTCCATCTACTCACTCTGCAAACCGATTGTGAAACAAAGATGGTAAAGTGATGTCATTTGCTGCTGGAGCCTAGAGATAGTTGTACTTTGACGTAGTTTGTAAAGAGAATAGATGCAAACCCTTCAGAGTCTGAGAACAAAAAAGATTCAGAAATAATCAGAAATAGTGAGGCAAGAGTTCAGCTGTCTCGGGTTAGGTATCACAGCGGCTCATCCCTCGTAAGTCAAAGTGAGAATTTTTAATGATGCTTTAAGTTGTTCTTCTGCAATCATTTCTCTCTCCATGATCATTACAACAGAAATTACAACAGCTGATGCATTTCACAGCTTGTGGTTTTGCTACCAACAAATTACTTTGGCTTATATTATCAGCATAAAATGGCCTAACAAGCTGAGTTCAAAGTTAAAGTTTGTTTTGGATATGAGGCAGAACAGAACATACATGTCTGTTGCAGCCAACCTGCTACACAGCAGAGTCCTCCCTGCTGTCACAGATGCCTGACTAACAGATCTGTCAGACGATATGAGAAAAAGCCCCCAGTATTATTTTCTTTTATTAAAATGTGCAAGTTATTTTTCTTCTATCACTTGCAATGCACTTGGGAATCATGACTGGTTATATGACTCATGCATGCATGCATGACAGCTCTCAATAAATTCAACAATTTCTTTCAGTTTTCTTTCTTTTTAGAGGGAAAACAATTTGAATGAATTACCCCGTATTACCTGTGCAGCATTCTAAACCACAGAGAACCAAATCTGTGATACTGAGCTGCCTACTTACATAACTGCAACTCTACCTGTGACTGTAATTCTCAACTTTATTATCAGACATTCACAACATAAAGAAGATTGTGTTTGTGAATTTGAGAGCATGTTTCAGCCAGAACACTGAAATATCTCCACTGTACTTCTGTACCTTCACTTTACGGAGCTGTGATGCTTGTTCTCAACATAATGAACTCCCTGACGGGAAGTGAACGCAGCCGTTTCCTGTCACCACCACTGAAAACTGCCACGGTCCAGTGTTTTAGTGAGAATGGTGGAGCGGCCGCCAACATCACATTTCCTGGTGCTCATTCAGTGTAACGGATCCGTCAGCCACCAACAGTGATGCTAATACACACACATGTACACACATAACAGTAATGCATATACACACATACTCACATAAAGAAGCCCTGTCCTATCACACCTCACACTGCACTATTTCCCCGTCACATAGAAGATGAACAAACTGAAATCTCACACTCTTCTTCTCTGCATGCTCGAGGAAGTTCCAACCACCTTACATCAGTGCAGCTCAGTTGGACAGTGCAATTGAGGAGAGATGGACCAACACCACTTCTCTGTTGAGTTCAATTGCTCTCTGTACTTTCATGTATGACTGCAGATCCACTCACTGCTCCCTCATTATGACTTGCACCTCACCGCGCCGGAGGGATTTAATGCTCCCTATTTCCTTGCCTTCGGAGAAACCACAGCGCTGATAAAGTGATCGGATCATCTGAAAAGGAGAATGACAAATGTGTTTCCATCCCGGCACAGGGGTATTGTTGATTTATGTCATGAAAGAATGAGAGTGGAGCTGTTGTTTTAGTCTTGCAGGAGAGAAGCATCCACTTCTGGCTTCATGTTAAAATTAGGGTTAGGGTTATGTATTTTAGAAGCATTTTTGTTATTTTTGGTGAAATACGCTTTACATCCCGACATCAATCAATAAATGAAATGCTGTGAAAAAAAAGAAGAAATAAAATCGGGTATCTGTGGTTGTCTCAGGACTGAAATAGGACCTGCCTGCCTACCTGCCTGTATACCTGCCTACATACCTGCCTCCCTACCTGTCTGTATACCTGCCTACATACCTGCCTGTATACCTGCCTACATACCTGCCTGTATACCTGCCTACATACCTGCCTGTATACCTGCCTACATACCTGCCTCCCTACCTGTCTGTATACCTGCCTACATACCTGCCTGTATACCTGCCTACATACCTGCCTGTATACCTGCCTACATACCTGCCTGTATACCTGCCTACATACCTGCCTGTATACCTGAATGCCTACCTGTCTGTATACCTGCCTACACACCTGCCTGTATACCTGCCTACATACCTGCCTGTATACCTGCCTACATACCTGTCTGTATACCTGCCTACATACCTGTCTGTATACCTGCCTACATACCTGCCTGTATACCTGCCTACATACCTGCCTGTATACCTGCCTACATACCTGTCTGTATACTTGCCTACATACCTGTCTGTATACCTGCCTACATACCTGCCTACATACCTGCCTGCCTACCTGTCTGTATACCTGCCTGCACGCACTCTGGACGTGCACTCACCGGAGTCTTCCACAAGCTGCTGGCTTGACAGCTGTGAGTACTAACGTTTATAGTGATCATTTTGGGAGAGTAGCTTTGGAGGGAGGACTGAAGAGACGAGCTGCCAGTGTTGTTAACTTGGTGACTTTCTTACCTTTGCCGAGGAGGTCATGCTGTCGGTTCAGTTTGTTGGTTTGTTTTTCTGTTGGTCAGCCGAATTACCGTAAAACTACTGCTCTGATTTTTGTGAAACTTGGAACTTGAAAAGGTGTAACATGGCCTAGGAAGAACCCATTACTCTAGGAGCATATCCGAATCATGTCATGCATTATTTTTCACTTGACGCCTAGGTGGAGGTCTCTGAGTGCCCCCTTTTTTTTATGAAAAGGGTACACACAGTAGTTGCTGCAGGGTCTGTGTTTCAACAATCTGTGACGGGCCAACTCTTCTCTGGATAGTGATAAATACTACATCCGGACAGAGACTTTTTTCACACTTGAAATTATCGCAGAGGATCTAAATTGAATCCCTGGTTCCTACGGTTGGTAAAGTTCCTTAGTTCCTCAAAGGGTCGGATCAGTTACGGAATTAATCACAGGAAATGCCTAATATCAGACATAGGAAAAGTTGATATACAAAGTCAAAAAGTAAGATCTATAGTCTAAGTCAAAACCCTGTGTAAACACAGTTAAAAAACACATGGAATAGATGTGATGAAATTACAAAAATGATTTGCATCACCACATTTTTAGCACAAACAGCCTCATTAAAACAGAATTCAGTAATTGCAAGAAGTTTGTCGGTCAGTATTTTTCTTTTGATCTTGTGCTGCTATTTTCTGATGCATAGGCTGCCAATGTGTACCTTCAACTACTGAATTCTGTCTCTGGACATTGTGGCATCCGTTATTTTGAGTGGGAAGGAAAACAAAAGTTTATTCTGTGGTGGTTTTGTGCACTGGAACACAACAAACCTTTCCACAGATGGCGTGCTTGTCCTTGAAAGGTGTCTGCTTTTCAATGAGTCGCGAACAACTGAATCAAAACAATCAAAATTCCACTTTTAGCAACAATCATCGTGAGAGTTCATATCCAATATTTCTTCCATGGTACATTTACACTACGTTCCTTCACATTTTAAAGTAGATGCATGTTTTCAGATGATGACATTAAACCTTATAGCGTGCTAGGCATTTATTTTAAACCTTTTCATAAAAAACAGGAAATGCCAGCAGCTTTCACAAGATACCTTACTGTATATCATAACCTTCAGTAGAAGAATAAGTATTCAGATCATTACATCTAGCAGTACCACAGTAGAAATACTCACTTTTGGAAGCCCTGCTAAATTGTGCTTATAGAATTTTATTATCACTGTAATTAATCAAATGTCAAGTGTAATCATGTAATCATGTTGTAATGATAAATCCACAGAGAATTATCATCCAACACTGCAGGATACGCAGCTTTTAAGTCTCCTTTAGCTCATGGTTTTTGTTTTATTGCACATTTACCATATGTTCGAGTCATCAGCCCTGTTTTCAACGGCCATATTCAGCAGCAGATCTCTGATAAACTCATGGACCTTATCTGCCTTATGCTGTCTCTGAAGTTGGTGCAGAGCTAAAAGGCAGAGTAAATATTGGACTTTCATTTGTCAGGTGGCCAGGTACACAACTCCAAATGAATTTTAATGTTGCTCTGTGTATACTGGATGTGTAACAGAAACGGCTTCATGCAGACTGTGAGAAAGCACAAGGGGGACATTCAGTGAGAGTGTTGCACCTGTGAGACATTGAGCTACAGTATGATCCAGAAAAGTCCAATTGGAGTAAAATGTATTGATGGGCTTGAATTGAGAATTATCATACACAAGCGCCATTTGTGTGCTCAGCACTCATTAGCCTCTCTGTGATCCCGTCATAAAGGGTTTCATTTTATCCTTATGCGTTACTATCGACATTTTTGCCTTTAAATTCTTTTTGTTCATACATTTGGCTGTAAGGGTTTATCTTTTCATTTTTTATTTAGAATTTTGGAAGTTCAACCTCAACTTCTCAAATATATAAATACTCCTAAAAATACTTCTGTATATTTAAAGTACCTCAAAATGGTACCTAGTAATTGTAGGACTACTTAGTTAATTTCCACCACTGGTTATGAAATGGGCTGCCATATTTGTATTATTAGTTCATTTCATGTACATGATTATATTTATGCTTATTTCTTCTGGCTGTTGATGATGTGAGGACGTTACACAGGCTTTATACTGTATGGTGCTGTACTGGGCGTATACCAGTCTGTACTTAGAGAAGTCATGATATCCCTGTATTCATCTAAAACTGTTGTTTTGCTGTTTTTTTCAGTTATTGAAAGTCTTTGGCACCTGATTCGACATCATGGTAGGTAAGAAAGTAGAAAGGCAACTCTCAAGCTCTTTGTTATATTCTCCACACAACTACTTCTGTCACTTTTCATTTGTTGTGAAGCGTGAGACAGTATGAACGCCTTAGAGGAAAGACTATCCAAAACTGTGAGCTGTTATCCCAGTTTGAACAAAATATAATTGCATCTCACCTTTCCCCATCAGGGCAGAGTATTAACCTCACCTGCGAGTGTATAGAATTAAAACGTTTGCCTTCAGATATAGTCAGACGACTTGTTATCCTTACCTTAGTTTTATACTTTGCCTGCTTTCTCCCCTTGTGAAGAGACAAAAGTGATGCCAAATTAATATGACACGTGGCACAGCTGCATTAGCTGTCCATTGTCACGCCTCTTTTATACGTCACAGGTGCCAAAAAGACTTCCGAAAAGTACACATCTGTGCATCCTCGCTCATAGCTCCTACAGAAAGACTCCTCTCTCCTCGTTCCTCGTTCCTCGCTACTCCCTCCCCGAGATGCATTTTAGGAATTGAGACATCTTTCAAGATGGCTGGCTGAGATCGATTTCAGGGTCACAGAAAGGAGGATGGAGGAGACGAGGAGGCACAAAATAGAGAAATGAGAGGAAGCCATGTATGTGGCTGTCTATCTAGTCCAGTGGTTCTTAAGCTGGGTTCGATCGAACCCCAGGGGTTCATTGAGTCACTCTCAGGGGTTCATTGAGTCACTCTCAGGGGTTCATTGGCTGCAGCTGATCACGCCACATTGCTTGGCTTTGATATCTGTGCTGCAGGGAACTTAGTAGTCGACTTGTGGCTGTTGTGATTGTACGTCATTTGTGATTTTCTTTTAATCTTTCAATCCCTTCATACTAACTATGTCGAGCAAAAAAAAAAGTGTTTTTGCAAGAGTACCAACATTGTCACGCAGATTGCTTCGAAAATTCTGAGTTCATTCTCATTTTGGCGTACATGGCCGATATTTTCGATGCTCTCAATCATCTCAATCGACAGATGCAGGGCGGAGGAGTGAACATCATCGAAGCGGAAGAAAACCTGAAGGCGTTTAAAAAAAAGCTACCTTTATGGAAACGACGAACAGAGAATGATAACTTCGCAAACTTTCCCCTATTGGAATTGGGGACATTTCTGTACATGGGGAGCTGAAGCAAGTAATTGCCATGCACTTAGATGAGCTCGCAAAGTCTCTGGACGAATACTCCCCCACCAGAGTCATATCCAGCATGGGTGAGACAGCTGTTCACGTTTAGTTTTGCGACAGCAGATGTCAACGATGAATACCTCGACGAAATCATTGAACTTCAACAGAGCCAGCTTCAACAGCAACTCTTCAGAACAACAACACTCTCAACGTTTTGGTGTCACCAAATCGTACCATACCCTCTTATTGCTAAGAAAGCCCTTGAGATACTCGTACCGTTTGTTACAACGTATCTTTGCGAGCAATCCTTTCCGAGGATGATAGACATTAAAAGGAACAGACTTTGTTGGGAAAATGATATGAGAGTGGCACTTGCCAAAGTGAAGCCGCACATTTCTGAACTTGTATCTGAAAGGCAACAGCAAAAGTCACATTGATTTGCAGTAAATATTCATTGAGTTATGTTTGTGTGGTTTTGTGTGCAACTGATACATGGTTCATTTTGTGCACTAATAAAATATATGCCTATGTTTTGAAGAAATCATATTTTATTTTTCCAATTACGAAGGGTTTGGTGAATGCACTGATGAAGCTTGCAGGGTTCAGTACCTCCAACAAGGTTAAGAACCACTGATCTAGTCGCTTGTTTAGCCTTTGGTCAAGTCATTTTTGTGCTAAGCTAACCGGCTGCTGGCTGTAGCTCCATATTTACCCTACAGACATGAGATGGGTATCAACATCTAACTCTTGGCAAGAAATTAGTGAATTTCCTAAAGTCTCAAATATTCTTTAGCTGGTGGTGACTCATATTAAATAATTAGTTATTGTTATAAATGGAATCTTTACGTGAAAAGTAAAAGCTCTCTGACAAATGTAATAATAATAATAATAATAATAATAATAATAATAATAATAATAATAATAATAATAATAAGCTTTATTTGTATAGCACCTTTCATACAATAATTGCAGCCCAAAGTGCTTCAAAGCAAAAACATAACAATTAGTACAAGATTAGACATAATGAGAGCATTTACAGTACAATAATCACAGTGTTGATGCAAATGAGTGTGAAGTAGCATTACAAATAGTATAAAAATAGCAGAATAGTATAAAATAACATTGGAAATCATGCCTGGAAACCACATTCTTGTAAATGTTTTAAACTATCACTCATATTTTGAAAGCATGAGATCAACAATGGCCCCTGTGGCCGTTCAACTGGTTTACTCCCTTTGCTACACATTCTTGGTAGTCTTAAATCTATCGGTTAAAGCCAGTTTTTTTCACACATTTATCAGAGAAACTTCCTCTTTTTCCCGTGGTAAAACAGTCTATTTGATCTCAGATTTTTAAAAAATACACACTCTGAAATTTATTGAAGTTACCTTTACACACATTCAAACCAGTTATAGCAAATATTAACAGTACAGAATGAAATCATTTAAATTAGTTTAAAGTGGCATGAAGTAGCAGCATTAAAGAGTGTATAAAATATCACTATTAAAAGGCTAAAGTAAAGAGATATGTTTTTAGCTTACTGTTGAAGATATTGAGCGAGCTTGCCTCCCTAATGTCTGCAGGGAAAGTGTTCCACAGCTTTGGTGCATAATTGCAAAAGGCTGCATCCCCAATTTTCTTTTGGATGTTTCTGGGAACATTTAATAAACCAGTCGTGGATGATCGTAATGTTCTTGGGGGCACATAGTTGATTAGAGAGTTGGCAGTGTAACTTGGTGCAGTTCCGTTTAGGGCTTTGTATACAAGGAGGAGGACCTTAAAGTCTAAAGGTTACTGGAAGCCAGTGTAGAGCGGCTAACACTGGACTGATGTGGTCTCTCCTCTTGGTTCTAGTCAGTAGCCTCGCTGCAGCGTTTTGGATCAGCTGAAGTCTCTCTGTTGTTGTTTTTGGGAGGCCGGTAAAGAATGCATTACAGTAATCGAGTCGGCTTGAGATAAAAGCATGGATTAGTTTTTCAGCATCCTTTTGATTTATAAATTGTCTGATTTGAGCTATATTTCTAAGGTGGAAGAATTATGTTTTTGTCACCTTGTTTATGTGGGATTTAAAGCTTAGGTCTGAGTCTATGATAACACCAAGACTTGTGACATCAGGTTTAATCCAAGGAGTAAGTATCCCCATGTTATTCAGCATCATCTCTCTTTTTGTTATAGGACCATATATAGGACACATTTAGTAAAAATGTTTTCAACAAAATTATAAATTATACAAAGTAAAAATGTAAATAATTGCACTTCCTTAAAATACTGTACTCAATAGAGTACATGTGTGTATATATAAGTGTTAGCCTCTTCTCATGTTGCTGTAGGCTTCTCGTCACTGCAGAACAACAGTGAGGCTGAAGTTTCTACCCCATCCTCTGGCCTCCTCCCTCTACTGATGCTGAGCAGGTCTGGGTGGTACCACTGCTCACACACACACACACACACACACACACACACACACACACACACACACACACACACACACACACACACACACACACACATACACACACACACACACACAGACCCCCCTCAGAGAGGGTCCATACAGCCATAATTACACTCCTGCCACAGCTATAGGAAGTGGGGTGGCTGCGGGTGGGGACAGTGGAAAGCCTCACAGCAGGCGGCAGGGAACATAGCACTGAAGGGAGATCAAAATCAACCAAGCAAGGACCACCACGGGGCTTAATTACTGAGTGAACATAACTAATGATGAAGCTGCTCTCTGCTGGGGCCGTGTCCGAATTGTGCAGCCCTCATCAGCCTCACATGCGTGTGTAGAAGTATAACTATAGCAGTGTGATACCGCTGTGAATAGACCTACAACAATGCTTGCTGCTCAGAACTGATGCGTGGAGAGTGATGGATGCAGCTTGAACCTCATACAGTTTCTGTGGCTGCATGATTCATGTGTGAAACCTGGAACATAAGCAGGTGCTTCTGTTTGTAGCATATAGTATAATTTCCATATGTCATAAATTGAGGCAGCTGTTCATACCTTTTGTGCAAATTGATTATTTGGACAGGGTTTACTTGCTGTTTTCCCGTTTGATAACTGTGAATGGTTTCAGAGGACATGAGGAGTGATTTCAGAATGATTTCTGAGAAAACGTTTTGCAAGAGAGAAGCAATCACATTGTGTAGTGATCCTGTCCTTGGAGATTTTGCGGTAGTTGGTTGCTGTGACACACACACACACACACACACACACACACACACACAAACACATACACACACACACACACACACACACACACACACACAATGCACGGATATCCACAGATTCTGAGGTAAAGCAATTTGCTATGAATTATATGTTTGACAGGTTGAATTTATCCAGATTTCACCGACATTGTTCAATCAAGGAAACGATTAAATGGAAATGGAGCTCCCCTGGTAAAGTGCAGCCTCCCATACAGACAGGCTCTCCTAGATATGAATATACAGTAGGTGTGGAGCAAAAAGAAACGTCACTTTTTACTGGCAAGATATAGAGGAACGATGCTGTGACTGAAGCTGCTGCAGTTTGAGGAGCTGTCCAGATGCTGAAAGAGCACCTGGCAGCCTCTCAATTAATAATAAGTGCATGTTGCTCTGAAGGAACTGATGTCATTTTAACATAAGGTGAAAATAAACTATTCATCTGTTGCGTGCGACCTAAAGGTTCAGATTGAACATGTTATTTTGTCTTAATTCGAGGTGTTAATTTGACTGTGCAGGGACCTCCCTTGGAGTTAAACCAAAACAGCACAACATACAGAATTGCATTCTTCATAACCGGTTCAATTCATTAAACAATATTTCACCTGTTTAATCTGTTCTAAAGTAACAAGTGAGAAAATACAATCCAAGGCTATATCCACGCCCCTCGGTGCTAATTATTTTTTTTGTTGGAGGCTCTTAAAACCAATTTGGAGCAAGATATTGACCCGTTCAGTCATATAGCGGAAGCTTGCCATGAATCTGCAACGAGCAGCCCCGCGTGTAGGAGAATGCAGACAGGAGGGGTGGAGTTCACAGCTTTTACTTTTCAGACGCAGCTCTGGCAGAAGAGCTCATTCTGTGCCTGGTAAACAGCGGAGTTGGTGCTGATGCGTCCTTGCATGTGATGGCACTTTAGTCAAATCAATCGACTCACTGCTGCAGCCTCCCATTAAACTTTCCATGCTGTTGTCCGTCCAATGGACAACACTTAGGAGGTTTGTGTGGACCGTATCCGCTCCTGCTCGCTCTTCCGCTGCGCTCCTCCTCTCCACCGTCGGCTCTCCAGGTTCATAGGGACTCACGCGGCTCGGGGAGCTGGCCTGGGTCTCCTGCACACATGGAGGGAGACGTTATGGACAAAGTGGAGGCCACGGCGACGGTCCGTGACTTCGATCCCATCAGTGGGAGCATCCCGGCCACCAAAGTGGAGATCACCGTGTCCTGCAGGTGAGTCCACTCCGGTGCTGATGCTGCTGTCTGTCTGCGTCAGGGGCTTGGGAAGCTCCGCTATATAGGTGCATTTTTCAGTGAGGAGACAGGACACCGTTTGTAATAAGTAACGTGCCATTTATCATTTTGGTAGTGAAATAAATACGTTAAACATTTTAGAAGAATAAAACAACTTTACAAAAGCTAAAATGACTCAAATCATTTCGCAGAGATCATTGGTCTGCTGAAAAGACCCATAGGCATGCAAGACGACAGTTGAACATGGATTAATTTAAAAGAGTTTTTGTTAGATTAGTACATTTTAAAAAGCGCACAGCACCGTATTAGTATTACACACAGTGATGCTGAGAATGATCTCCAATATACTTAGTGAAATACACAACAAACTTTCACGCTTTTGTGTAGTCTGTCCTGTTCATCGTTGAGATGAACACTTCGTTGTCTATTTAGATAAATGCCGATGTCTGTCAGTGTCTCGTGGGTTTACAGCACTGTGTGTGTGTTTTGCGCGCTCAGAGTCGCGTTCAGCATGAGATATCGACCGTCATAGAGTTTGTTCGCGTGCCTGAGAGATTTCCCCTGAGGCAATTGGTCGTGTGTGGAGCTATGTAACCGATTTACATGCTCCGGAAACGACACTAGTTTGTCACAGAAACGTCAAAAACATCAGTTAGAACTAAATATTTTTGTCCTCATTGTCCATTAGACTTTATCTGACTTTCACTGCCCCCTCCCCCAAAACCCCCCAAATACCACGAAGATGGCAATTGCCTCGGCTGGATAGGGCGGGGCAGCGCTGGTTGCAGGTAGAGTCACTGTACAGTATGCTGCAACATACACTGATTTGTATCCACTTGGTACAGTTTTAATTAACGTCTCCTCTTGCATTTTTTAAAAATTTGTGTTGAAGGGCATCCTGTGTGTCGTTTTGCCATAATCCACAATGTTTAGTCTTTGTAGCTCCTGGCTGCATCAGTGTTGTATACTGTACATGTAAATGATGTTTTCCCATGTGCATTGCTGTTACAAATTCTCCCATAGAGATTTCATATATGTATGTATGTATGTTAAGCTACAGGCAAGATATTTATCAACCAAACATCCAGCTCTTCACTCTCTCATCTGCATTTAGTCTCTGTCTAGTCTCTAGTATCTGGAGGCGAAACTGATTGATTGTCTTTTTTTTGTTGAACATGCTGCTATGTCATCCATTTTGAAATTCTGAAGATGTTCAACAAACCCATCATTGCTGTTGCTATGCAGGCGACCTTATAACCCATTTTGTATATTAATTAATTAGTCACATTTCAAAAAGAATCTGTTAACTTTTATATAGTTGACAGCTTGGGAGGATGGTGCAGCTCTGGGGAGAAGGCTGCTGTTTAAAGAAGATGAACAGCATTAGGGTTGCAACTAGCTATTGTCAGTGCAAAACCCAAAGATGTTTAGTTCGATATGATATAAAACAGAAAAGCAGAGCATCTGCATATTTAAGAGGCTGAAATCCACATTTTCTGCCATTTTTGCATGAAAAATTACTTGTGATTACAGTGATTAATTGATTGTCACAATAGTTGGCAATTATTTTTCTCTCGATGGACTTATTATTGCACCCTTAAACAGCATTAAAACCTGGACCTACTGTTGGATCTTGTGTTTATGTAACAAAACGTAGGTTGTGTGTGTGTGTGTGTGTGTGTGTGTATTTTATCTATCGTGTGGCATGTGTTGTGAGTAGCAGCTGCACTTGTGTTGTTTCCCTCTTGGTAAACAGAACTACATTAAGCTGGGATGTGTTTCTATGCCCTCCGGCTCAGTCGATCTGCAGCTCCCTTGTCTGTCATTAATGTCTCTCCAAACAAAGACTTGCTCCAGGACACAGTTGGATATAAGAGAAAAAATTCATTCCTGCTTTCATTGGGCCTTGAAACAATCTCTGTTATAAATGCAAAGACTTCAGGTCCTGTCTTTTCTTCTTCATGACATTGCTACAGCAGCTCATGTCTGACCTCTGAGGATTGCTCCCGCTTATTAGCAAGTGTGTATTTAGTCTGTCCAATAGAAGCAAACAGAAACAATGGGTGTGATGCGGGTGAGAGGCACAGGCTCCACAACTCTGTGTAATTGATTTAGTAAGCCTGAAAGCTCGGAGATTGCGCCGCACATGGAATTGAATTGCGGCATGCAGTCCTGCAGGCATTCTCATAACCCTCTGCCAATATTACAGCAAGCCCCCTGACGACCTGGAGGGACTGAAGCAGACAACCTCTTCTCAAAACAAGTACATATCGCTGTGATAGCACATTGTTCACAGTCTATGGCTCTGATGGGTTTTCCTCACAGGTCAACCAGTGATCTGAGCCCAGAGCATCTGCTTCTTTGCTTGCTACAGTTTAACTAAACGATAAGATGGCTCTTCAAACTAAAGTGGCCTCTTTTCCTACATCTGCCTTACCAAACACATGCCAGCCAATGCAGTTCAGTGGTTTAGGGCCAGTGGTCCCCTGGTGCTTTTACAGGCTTGATCCCACCTCTTACGTGACAGTAATGAGTGTGTTCATTAATTAATATTGAAGCAGCTCTCGTGAATATTTCACAAGTTGTCTATGCGGTTTCCTACATCACGCTTTAATTAGGAGCAAAGCAGTAAAAGTGAATCCTGCTGGATTGTAAAATGTGCCCTTTCTACATCTCAGTTTACCCGACCATTTCATGTACAATGTCTTAAGGGAAACCGAAGCTTCTGTTCTGCAGTTTTACTGTGAAGCACACTTTTATGTAATGAATTATTTTGGAAAAAATGTGCACATGGACGAAAATCACAAAGCCCCTTAAGGCTTGACACATAGATCTTCATTTAAAGAGTTTTTGTCTTGTGGTTCATCGCAGGACAGATCCATGGAGAGGATGTTAGTAATGATTTGTAAATGAACTGTTTACTGTAGATGCCTCTGTGATCAGAATGAGACACCAATGTTGATAAGCTTGATAACCCTCACAAAGGTTTACAACCCTTTTCAGAGTAGAGCGAGAGCAGATGCCAAAAGCGAGTTTTTGGCATCTGATTTGTTAGAAAACTAACTATCCAGAGGAGATTGAAGGAGGAAAAGAAAACAGAATTTGACTGTCATTGTGAGTGCATGAGATTCCAACAAAACCAAGCACAAGGAATTAATTTTTATTTCCCTCCCACTTAAAAACACGTCAACAGAGGGCGTATTATATAAATATATTGGTCCTTTGCAATGTCAAACACACCACAGGTATGCTGTTAAAAGTGAAATCAGCTGACAAAGCCACCCTCGCTTCCACTGCGCTCAGCCTCCCACCTGACAGCTTGAACATCGAACTTTATCAGCCCCCATTGCCCATTTCATCGGGACGAAAACAATGCACCTTGTCCATCTCCTCCTGTTTTCTGCAGTTGGAGATGCTGTTGGCGCTCGCTGTAACCATTCATTTGCTGTGATAGATTGGTTGGTTAGAGTAGCACTGCATCCAATCAATGCACTCCATAGCTGGGGGGGATCTAACTCAACCAGGCCATCCCGCTCCAGAGGGAATCATTACCTGGTGAAACACACAAGGGGTCACATG